>NW_008628852.1:0-6207 GCF_000691845.1 Merops nubicus
TCCCCGGGGCGGCGGGTCCCGCCTTGCCTTCGCTCGGTGGGGGGAAGCCGGGTTTCCTACTTTTTATTCGCTCTTCGGCTTCGTAGAAACTTGTTTGGCCCCCCCCGGCCGGCGTGTGCCTGCGGGAGGCGGCGAGCTGAGGATGTTTTGTGCAGCTTTGCTGCAGGTGTGAATTATTTCGGCAACACGATCGTTGCGGGCGCGTTTCCTGCTGGCTCCGCTTCCCTCACAGCGCCTTGGCGTTGAAGTGATGACACACAGCGGGTAAAACTCAGATTATCGAGTGGGGTTTCTTTTTTTCCTGAACGCTCTTTGTTGTCGTGAAGAGCTGAGAAGTTTCGCAGCTTCCACGGCTTGGTGGAGATGGGGAGGGAGAAGAAGTGTAGCAGGACTTGCAGCGTTTCCAAATTTCCTAACTGTCAACTTCTGCAGAAACTTGTGGGTCTCGTGTGGGTTTCAGTGTCTTTGCAAAACTATTTCAACAGTTCCTTTTTGGGAAAGCTTCAGGCAAAGCTCAGGTTTGTTTATCTCCGTTGGGTTGCCTTCTTCCTTATTCATTTCCATTTTACTAGGGCGATGTTGCCAAAATTTCACCTAATTATTCATGGCAAGGTATTACCTTTCCAGGTGTCGAAGATATTTGGTTGTAATATCCCCCTTAGATTAACAGGATGGGTTCTATGCTGGGAGATACTGATCTTTCCATCCGGAGCTTTCCCAGCCACCCACATCCCGTGTTCCTGCTCCACCTTGGCTGGGGGGCAGTGACCAAGAAGACCTGTTTCTCATCTGGAAGTTAGTCCTTCAGCTTTTCCCTTCCAACTGCCATTCTTGCACAACAGCCACCCTGCAGTTAGTTAAGCAGAGGCTCCGTGGCTTACTTTGGGGCAGATTCAAAATGCTTTTTGAGACCTTTCTTTTTTTTTTTGTGTGTGTGTTCTGGTTTTCTTTTGAAGAGTAAAGTTATGGGGTCTTTAGGGATTTGTTTTTTAAATGTTGCTTCCTCTGTATGTTTTGGCACCCCTGCAAGCTTCCCACGGGGAGAATTAGTTTGTCTCTGCTTGGCCTTCACTTTGAATTTTAGTTCTGCTAGCTGCTGAAAATACTTTTTTTCCTATTGAGTCTTTTTTTGGGTAGAGATGGGAAAACTTGCACCCCTGGTTTCAAGAAGACAAACCCTGTGTGGTGTCTCTGAACAGTTGTTCTCTTAGTGTGGGAAGTGACTGTTGACTTGGATGGTGTCAGTGAAGATGTGCAAGGCAAAGTTTGATCTTTTGTGGCTTTATTCTTAATATTCTAGTTAGGTCACCTGGTGCTTTTGATCCTGACAGACCTTTACTGCATGGGAAACATTTTCTCTTGTTATGATCCATGGCCTGAACTTAGACCAGTCTGGTTTCATTTCAGCTTCTAATTGCCACTGGGAATTGATGAGAAAGAGACTATTGATCTGAAGCTTTTACCTCTGCTCCCCACACAGGAGCTCCCCCATTCCCTTCCTCTTCCCTTCCAGTCCCTGCCTCCTTTCAAGCCCCATCAAGCTCTGGGGGGCATGCATGCACACGCATGCCCAGGCTCTTTCATCTCCTGGTGCTCTTGCTGGTAGGAGCAGGTCGTGCTCAGCTCTGCTCCCCTCCTGCTGCCCTGGATGTGCCACTCTCTGACCCAGTTCTCAGCACTTTACTTTGGCTCTGTGTCAACCCGGGAGCTCCTGGATGTGGGTTAGGTCCAGCAGGGATTCCAGTTCCCAGCTTAGTCTGTAACCACTCTATCAGGTTGAAGTTAATGTGGGAGAAGGTTTGTTCCTTAGAAAACAGAAAATTCTGTGTTTATCTTCTACAGTTTGTATGACTTGAGTAAAACAAGCTGAGCTACAGACAGTTACAGCGAGTTGAGGAACAGATTGCTTCAGAGAGTTGCAAGTGCTTTATAGCTGAATAAACCAATAAAATGTAAATAGTCCCTAAAAGAAAAATGGACTCTGTAAACCTGATTACCAATGTTCTGTATCTTCAAGACAGCTTTTATTCAAAGAAACTTATATCTACTGAATATGTTTTGAATGCAATCTTTTCTTCGACCTGTATATCGTCCAGGAGGAAGATAAATGGTGGCAGGAGTCACAAATATTTAGTTAAATGAACTGTTTTTAAAAGTACAATTAGAGAGTGAGGGGAAAGGAAGATTACTGTTTTTCTGGCAACAAGAAACCTTCCTGTTTTGGGTGTGAAGTAGGTCTTAAAAATGTCAGTCTTCACCTGGCTGGGGAGTTGGAATGCAGCGTGCAGTCCCTCAGTAGGGTCCCCAGTTCAGTCTAAGGACCTTTCTGATGTGTAAGCCAAATATATAATTTCTACCTCCTAAAATATACTTGATTTACTCAGGGGAGGCTGTTGTGTCTTGTTCCCTCCAGCCTTTTGCTGTAATCCTGTTGGAAGCAGCTCCCTGTTGCACAGACAGCATAAAGGTGCCTCTGTGCTTTCATTGCAGTTTGCAACTCTATCTCAAAAGCCTGGCTAAAAGCAGAACTTCCCCAAATTTGAGCAAGGGGTAGGAGCTGGTGGAAGAACTGTTAGCACAGTCATCTGCATTGTGTAGTGTCTGCTGGCTTCAAACTGCCACCAGGGAAGACCCCAGGGTCTAGTGCTCCTGAGCCAGAGTTTGGCTCTGTGGGTCCTTGTAGGAGCTTGGGCAAGTCAAGAAACCTGCAGATGGGTGAAGTGAGGGGAGAAATGGGTGATATTCAACAAGCATTGGGTATTTCCTGAAGATAGAACTCTGCCAGTGTGGCTGAGGAGTACCAACCTTACTACAAAGCTCCACAGCCATGCCAGGGAGAATGTTTGGGATTTCTCACAGGAGCCAGTGCCCACAGACAGGTTCTCTCAGAGCAGTTTTTGGTCATCAGATGTTTGATGTTTGAGGCTTTTGTTGGACTTTACTCTTGCAAGTATATTTTTGATGCAGGGACTGAAGTAGGCAGATGAAGATTTTGGGGGTTTTGTCTAAACTTCAGGGATTTTCAGTAGTGCCAGGGAAAGGACATGGCCTTGGCCAGACTTTGCAGGTTGCTGTTGCTCCTCCAGGGGGGAGTTAGAGGGCCCAGGAGCTTCCAGCCACCCTGGGGATCACTTTGCCCCAGCAGCAGCCTGCAGCTGGGCAGGGCTGGGAGGGGGAAGCCTGGCTGCAATCTTGCACTCGTGTGTTGTGATGGGAAGCAGAGATGGTGAGCTATAAAATAGGTGCTAAAAATGCACCTTTTGTACTAATGGGAGATAAAATGTTGGAAGTTTACTGAGTGATACACTGGGAGGGAGACCAGAGCTCCTTCCTTTGAATGAAAACATTCCTTGGTGGTACTAGGAGATGTTTATTGTGACAACAGGAACCTGCATCCTATTTCCAGTCGTTTGCTGCCTGGTGAGGAATAAAAGGACTACATTTGGCAGTAAATCTGGCAGACTAACAAGGAGCTGGCTTGATAGGCTGTGATGATGAAATGAGCTGAGCTTCAAGCATCTCTCTTTGAGGGCAGTGGGGTAGGAAGGCCTAAGACAACAACCTAGGGACAGGCTTCATTGGGTTTTACATTTATTTTATTAGAGTTTTCTGTCTTGTGGTTTCTTTATCCATCTGTCCAAGCAGAAATGCAGTAATGGAAGAGGCCTGAAATATCTGTAGTGTGAGATCTTCTGTGTGAGAAGTTCTCTCCCTTTCAGTACCTTGTCCATTGTGGGAGCTAATGATGAGTTTTATGAATTGGTAGCAAGCCTTGTAGGCTGTCACTGTTCAGTTGTTCCACCTGCTGCAGTCTGAAGCTGTGGATGTCCCACCTGTGGTAGAAGGCACTCTGGGATAGGTATTTAAAGTGGCATTTTCACAATATGAACCAGAAATTTCATTATCAGCAGGTAGGTTTTGAAGATGAGGAGGGAGAAAGATCTTAGGTCTCAATAGCTGCTTCTGGGTGCTTTTGTCTTTTCAAATATTCAAGCAAAACTCTTCTGCTCTGGCAAGATGTAACAGGATATGCTGAGATGCAGGATGGAATATTTCAAGTGAAACCACTTTAAATAATATATTTTAAAGTATCTGTAAGTGAAATATTGAACTGCCTTTTGTCTGGAGTGTAAGTAGATCATGGCTGGAGGAAATCCTATAGTCAGCCATTAGTGTAATCAGTTTATCATAAATTTACTGCTTGCTGAAGAATTTTTCAGGGGGAGCTAATGTGTTGTTTTTTTTTTTTTTAAAAAATGAAAATTGAAGCAACTAGCTTAGGAAGAAGAACCCAAAAACCTTGGCAAGCACCCCTGCAGAAAACATTGAATGAAATTAGTATCTCTGATAATGAAACTTTGAGTTTATGTGCTCAGGGGAGGTTTGCATTTGCTGGGGACTGACTCTACAGGACTTGCTGCTTTGACGTGTAAGAACTTGTTCCATTGCAGTAACTTGATCATGTGTTGGAGTGTTTTTTTTTTTCCTGCAGCCTCTTGTGCTAGTAAAACTGTCAGATTATAAAGCAATTGAAGCCAACTTTACATTGCATACAGTGTTGGGTATCAGGGCATCTTAAAGTCATTTTTTTTCATCATTTTCAGGTCCTAATGCTGTGTCCTCTTAGCCAGAAGGTTGCAGTTCTAAGATGGATTTAGTAGCTCTCCAGACAGCTTGTGAGGCTGATTAAAGTCACTATATAAGTTGAACGTGGTTCAAGTGTGCTGTAGTTTGTTTCAATAGCAACAAAATTCTAATTTTTAGTACTTTTTTTTTTGACTAGGGATCCTGAATTGTGGTATTTGTTTTCTTCTTTTCAATGAAAGAAAAATCCCCAGCTGCCACACCTTGTTCTGAGTCTCTGGTGTTGGGATGTTACCTTTCATCTCCTTAGATGATTCCAGATAGCTCCTGGGGAATGTGATGGGGGAGATGGCTGGTGTGAGGTTCTTTTGTTGAAGGTTTTAGATGGAAACCAATTCCAACCAAGGAGGTGGCCCACGCTGGTCTGCTTTGCAACAGCTGGGTTTGCTGGATGAAAAGTTCAATTTTTAAGTAACATTTTCCCTGTGGGGGTTTCTCTCTGGTTTTGATAAAAGGCAGTGGTGTTACTGCAGCATGTAGGTTGTGGTCCCATTAAAGATTAAGATGTGAATTCTGGCTAAGTATCACTTTGTGCTTAAACTCCTTGTTCCTTGGAGTCCTTTCTCTTGTTTTTTCTATTTTGCATGAATTTATCACTTCAGTTGTGGATGAGTCAGATGATGCTTTCTAGCTCCAGACACCAGCCCCATCTGTGTCAGCTGAAGACTTGGACTCTGGGCAAAGCTCTTCAGGGACTTGGTGCTGCAGGATCTACTCCAGGTTGTGTCACTGATCAGCAGGATCACTTTGGGCAAGACCTATTTCTTTCCTCACTGTGCTCTCTTCCCTTTTACCTGTTCAGTTAGGGATTTTTTGACAGCCTTTTTCTTCCATCTTTTATGCTCTTGGTGCCACCTAATTTTAGTCAAGAGCTACAAATAACAACAGGCTTATTTTTTCTGTAGTTCAAAATAGCTCTTTGCCTTTAAGGAATGTTCTGTCTTGCTGATAGGGGTTGGATACAAGGTTAGGTTTTTCTTGATATGTTGAATTTCTCTCAAGTATTCCTATTTTTCCTTTGTTGTCATAACAATAAAGTCATTAAGATTCTTCAAACAGACTTCTGGGTTTAGAAAATTGAAACGTGATAGAGATGCAAATTTATGTAGAGATGAAAATGCACAAATTGGACAATTTGCACTTTTGTCCTGTTTTGTAAGGCAGGACAAGAGCTGGCAGGCTGGAGTGTTGTTGCCTGTCCATGGTGCACTTCCCAGGTAACCTGCACTGAACCTGCTAGCCAGTGGCTGTTTCACGTGGTGGTTGCCAAAGTGTGGCTACACAGGGTGATACTTCAGCCCTTGTTTTTGGGTTTGGAAGCTGCAAATAGTCTTGGGGCTGGTATTGTGCTGTTGTGATGTAGGAGTAAGCTGTGTCAGAAGCTATCACATGTTTCTGCTGCTCTGTCTACAAGCTTAGCTAAAATTCTGCAGCTCAGAATGATTTCTCAGGTTGTGAATGCCTCTCTTGTCAAATGGAAACTTCTTTCCCTTTTTTTGTTTGCCTGTATCCTCTTGTTCTGAGGTGGCATGCTGGTAATGATTGAGCCTTCACTTGCTTCTT
>NW_008628852.1:6238-13438 GCF_000691845.1 Merops nubicus
TTGCTCACCTCCTTGCATCTCAGTGCCCTTTTTCTCATGACCTCACCTGAAACCCTGTCTCTTGGTGCATGGTCCTGGATTTCCCCCTCATGCCTGACTCTGTACTTACAAAAGAAAGAAGCTGGGGTGTGTGTTAATTATACCTCTGTCTGTGTGCTTCTGTAGGCCAAGCCTGCAGCTAGGGCTTGTCATCTTTCCCCTGCCTCTAGCAGGAGCTGAGGCTGATGGATTTATACTTCTAGCTCTCCTTCTCCCCCCTCCATGGCTTAGCTGTGCTGTGTGAGACCCAGCTCTGGGCCCTGTGGAAGCTCTGTTGAGTTGGGAAGGTGGTGTTTGGTTAGAGCAGGCTGCCTGGGACTCCATCTCCCCAGGTTCCTGATACAATTTTAGAAGTGATTTGTGCATCTCAGCAAATCACTCAATTTCTCAGGGATCATTTAGGAAGTACAGCTAATATTTACTTGACACACAGTGCAAGGTGTGCATGTATAAATAGCTAGATTTGTGACTGTGGGCACTGTTAGGCTGCTGTAAAATATGCTAGAGCAGTTCCTGGTGGTGTTAAATATGCAGAGTAGCTGCTTGGCTTCACCTGCCAAAGGACATCAGTCCTCAATGAACAGAGAAACTGAGGGAGCCAGCACTTAAGACCTCCAAAAGAGACACATGGCAGTTGATGGACTTCAGAGGTAAAATAACTCCTCTCACTTGCCAACCTGTCTTCTGTCAGTGGCACAAGTTGCTCTTGTGGCCAAAATGATGGCATCTTAAGAGCTGGGTGCAACTGCAGACTCCTAAAACAAATACATGGTCTAACTGGAATATGAGGTGCAGGTATTTTGTCTAGAGGAGGATGGGGCTCTGGTGGTGACCTTAGATGGATGATCTTGGGGATGGGGGATGAAATCTGCCTTGATTTGAAGAATAGTAAGGAATAGGTCTTATCAAGGGCATGGTCTCAGGTAGAACAGTCTACAGCTTTGCTGCTGTGGGTAACTGCAGAGACAGATGCTGAGATAAAGATCCTCTGAGGCTGGCACAGGGCACTTGTGAAGTCCTGGAGTTGGGAGAAATGCTGCTTACTGCTCCATCACTTTTAGAAGACTAAATCATTCAACTAATTGGGCATAATTCAGAGTTGGCTACAAGCAACAGTAGTGTGTGTGTAGTGATTGCTGTCTATCCAAACTCAAAAAAGGCTTTTTTTTTGCTTTTGAAAGGTGGAAAGAAGGTGGGGAGGAATAAAAAATCCATGTGGCTGATGTACTCACATCCCTTAGTAAAGTGCTGGCTGAATTTCAAATAGCTGATTATGAATCAAGTAAAAGCCTGGATGGGACTACAGGTAAAACTGTAGGAAAAAAACAACCATTCTAAACTTGTAAATGAACAGATCATTCATTGTGCCATATAACACATTAAACTTACCCTTAATTAAACCTAAAACCAACATCACACTTCTATGAACCATTTTTCCATTGCAGCCTTTCTCTTCAAGAAAGTTTCAGAGACCTTATTTCATAAGTTTCATTGTTTCTTACCTCTCCAGAGCCCACCCAAAAGCAGCAGGTACTTGATGACATTGGTTTGCACAGCTCTACTTTCCTCCTCAGTCTCAGTTTTTTAATATTGTCTTGAAAGCTTTTGTCATTCTTATGCAAAACTATGCAAATGAGCTACTTCAGCAATGCCCAGTATCTCTTCCTGCAGCAGCTTTGATAACTTTCAGGCTTTCAAAGTTAAAGACACTCTACTTATTAATGACTTCGAGGTGAGTTAGACTTCAATGTCTCATCAGATTGGGTATCCTTAAAACTTCTAATGGGATCCTTGAAAATCTGCCAATGGACTGGATGGGTTTTCTGATGAATTGTTTTAATGGAGCTCTGCCTTGCTATTTGGTTAACAGTCCTCAGGGTAGCCTAAGGCTGCTTACTTTCCAATTTCCTTGTGTTATCTGGAGATAAATGTCCACCTTATTGGAGCTTAATGGCCAATTAGCTGAGCCCAATGAAATCTGAAAAATACAAAAAGCAGTTCTGATCCCTGGCAGGATATTCTCCTCCTTAACTGAGGTTGAATCCAGAGTTACAGCCACTGCTCCTTGTGAGGAGCCTCGTGGGGCAGCCACCTTCAGCCTGTAAAGCACAGTTGAGCTCATTTTTCACTGCAGTGGTGGTGTTTGATTTGTTTATCCATCTACAGTCAGAAAATTGGGCCCCACTTTCCACCCTTGATGGCCTGGGATGAGCTGGGTGCTTGCAAAGCCTTGCTGCTCTGTGCATCCCCCTAAGAAAACTAACTTGGCATAGATTTAGTAAATATTCCAGCATTGTTTCCTTTGGTTTGGAAGGGTTGTGTTGGTTTATTGTTTTGGGGAAAAAAAAAATGTTATTGAAATGCTGTTGTAAATGTTTTGGTTAGAGAACAAAACATGGTCTGAGTGAGCTCAGCTGTCAGAATTTAACCCTAGGTGTGAGCAGCTGTACCAGGAGCTGGGCACTGCATGCTTCCAGGCATTTGGGGTGCCTTGAAATGTACAGATTCAGCCTTTTTTTTAAACAAACCTCCCAAGTTAATCCCTTCTCCTCCTCCCACAAGCATTAAACACAGGTCAGGGGGTAGGTATGCACACAGGCAAGAGGAACACAAGAATTGGTACCATGCCAGGGGTTCTGATTGAGCCACTGTGAGGGTAAATAGGAGGGCAGCTAATTGCTGTATCTAAAAGGAGTTTTGTAGTTCCAAAAGTGAACTTGGTAGTTGCAGGCTAGAGTTTGGGAAGCTGGAGTTTTGTCTGCTTGAAGGTCAACCTACTTATATTTTAATCAGAATCCCTGGACTGAATATTAGCTGCATACCTGCTCAAAGATTTTTGTTGCTGTTTACTAGTAAGGAATAAATTATTCAAGATATACCTGTGGGCTTCAATATTAATACTTTGCATTTTTTATGATGCTTCTTAAAAAAAAGCCCAGTTTATATATTTGGAAAACTACTGATCAGTAGGTATTTTCAGATGCCCATCTGAGCAGCATGGAAGCATAAATTATGGATGCTTGCAGCATTCCCATGGGATAGGAGAGCATTAGTAATCATTAACAGCTAAGGAAGGCTGAAGCCAAGGAAAGCAGAGTAATACAATCATCTAAGACATCCCTGGCAGGGCTGAACCCTGTCTCTGGTCTTCTCAAATTCCACCCAGAGAGCTGCCCTTGCCTGAAAGGGGTCCTGTCAGCAAGGCTGGACTGTGTCACCAGCACACTGACGTTGATCTTCCCCCTCCTGAAGGTTACCTCAGTGACATTCCTAGCAGGGACCACACCAGGAGTCACCAAGCTCCCCTGAAAGCCTTGTGGTGCTCAGCGTGGCATCGTGGTGGTGCTGAACACCAGTTGGGTGACGCGTGGGTCCAGCTTGAATCCATGTCTGCATGGCTTTGGCAACTGCTGTTGGGAATGAAAGTTCTAGGAGAGATTTCCATAGTATTGATGAGGGACTGGGAAGGGGTGGGAGAGATGAGACAACGTGCAGTGAGTGCTCATCTCCTGTGTCTGAGTTTTAGTGGTGTGAATAGATAATGGCAGCAGAAAACTCAAGCATGGTAGAAGCAGACAGAGTTCTCCTTCCTAGGTTCCTTTGATGGGTTAGGGGTAGGAACTGTGCCCCTGTGGTGTGCCTGACAGCCTTGAGTGGCTGGCAAGGGTGTTTTAAATCCAGCACTGAATTCCTTGGCTTTCTGTGGAGTGTCTAGTTGGATTTATTTACATTGGCAAAAAAAAGGGAACTGACTTGAAGACATGCCATGCACAGACTTAGAGGATCTTGAAATAGCAGGGCTTGAAGACCTTCTTTGCTTTCCCAGGGGCAAATCCTGCCACTGAACATATGCTGTAGGTTTTCTATTCAAGTTTTTTTTCCCCCTAACTCCCATTTTGCTGCTCTTTACTTCTGAACACATTAAGATGTGGTTACTGAAATGACTGAATTTTTGTACATGGAGCACTTGCAAATGTTTTACACATGGGTAGAGAGAGACAGAAACCAAGGTGATGTGTGATCATGTACAACTAGGACTAAGATAACATCCCAGTGATAACAGAGATCCTTGGCAGGGCAGAACATCAGGTCAGTTGTTTGCTGTCTGTGCTTTGCTTAAAATGGAGATACCACTGACCTCAGTTCCTTGAGTTTCATAAATGCTGCTAAGTGCTCAGTTCCTCAAAGTGGGCATCATCAATAATTCATTATCACTTAATTGCTGGAGCTGATTTCTGATTGATTTGGTAAGTAGGGCACTAGGAAATGGTTTCCCCTTGTTGGTTCCACTTCACTGCTTCTGCCAAGGTTTCGTGGGGGAGTTGTCCACATGGCTTTCTACTCTTCTTCTGTGCTTGCTTTGTCCAGGGCCACAACAAAAATGGGAAAGCTTAGGAAAAAAGGATGGGGCAAACAGCATCTGAGGGGGTTGTGAGGTTCTTTTTGCACCAGCAGCATGGCCAAGAAAGGACTGCAAAAAGGGTGAGTGGCCTCAGTCTCCCAGGGTGGGGTGTGGCAGATTTCTGGCAGTAGTTTGGACACTAGAGAGGGAAACTTTAAAATAGATGTCCTGGGAAATACGTGGTGCTTGTTTTTATTAGCCCAGGATAGTCTGTTCTAAGATCTGTATGAAAATACAAATGAAGCAGTGTTAAATACCCAGAAATGAGGGGTGGGGAAGGTTTATCTACATGGTTTATCCTCTAGGGCTGCTGTAAGTATCTTCCATCCACTTGGTTGGCTGAAGGTCCAAAAGTAACAACAAGAGGAGTTCAATCATAGTATCTTCTGATCACTTCCTTGTAGTTTGGGACGTTGGCTTTACCTTGCAGGATCTCAACAGTTTAACACCTGTACAAGGCTCAGCAGTGTGAGATGTTCTCAAAGGCTTTGCTGCATCCCAAAAACCAGCACAGAGTCTGTTGGAGCGTGTCCTTCAGCTGAGGTTGGTTTGCCAAGCAGGCATGAGGAGGGGATGTGGTTGGGTTTTGTTTGTATGTTGGTGTCTGGGTTGTTTTTTTTTTTTTTAATAAACATAGTTTCCAAATGGATTCTGTTTTATCTTAAACACATATCAAGAATTTTGTGGTTATTTTTAGTCATTTTTGAGGCTGTGTCTGGATTCTTCTCTTTAAATGAACTTCCAAGGATATGTTTCAGTGCATTAACTCTGTTTTAAACTGCTATGAATAGAGAAGTGCATTGACAATGCAGTTCTCAGAAAGGAGTCTCTTTGTTCTGAGGTGTTCTGATGTCTTTAAGTTTCATTAACATGACAGGGATGGAAAGAATGTCCCTGGTGCTCAGTTGCTTTGTGGGATCCCTAAAGACTACTTCAATCTTGTTTCAATTTCCAGTTAGCAAACCTCCTTTAAAAAGTATTGGTTTCCAAATGAAAGTTTGAATGATGAGACGTTATTAAAGCTAAAAATCTTTTCAGCCAGCTGCACTTTGTTCAGTGTGTCACTCTTTGGAGGAAGAGGAGGAAAATAACTGGGCACAGAAGATGTTCTTTCAGGGAATAGTTTTCCATGGAGGAGTTGTTAGAACTGGGAGTTTTCTCTTGAATTCATTGAGGATACTTTGAGCAGTCACATGCCTGCACCTTATGTTCCTAAATCTAACATCTCACAGAAAAATTTGTTGTAGGCTTTTCCAGGCAGCAAATTGAGAAGGGGAAAATAGCAATTTTAAGGTCTGAGTACAAAATTTTGTGCTAAATAAATGTTTGCTCACAAAGCATCTCTGTTAGCATTTGACATGACAATCTTGCTGTGATTTTTAGATCTCCTGCTGTAGGCAGGAGATTTTTAGAAGAAATAAGAAGTGAATTTTCCCCAGAGGTCTCATTTCTTTGGCATTGGATTTCTGATTGTATCCCTTTGCCAGCCCCAGCTAGCTGGGACCTGTTCCTTGTGTGTTGCCCCCTCCTCCTCTTTGGAGGCACAGATGAGAGTTCATGAGAGACATCTTAGTGACCATCTAAGTGGAAAGGAAGCAAGAACTGTCCTTGTCAGGTTCAGGGCATCTGTGTTTGGGGTTTTGTATCATAGATAGGTTCAGGTGTTCTTCTTTTGAGGTCAGACATGGGATGAATTAGTGGTTTTTAGTGGTGGTAACACTTCAGGTCTTAGTTTTCCCTTTGTACTTTCAGCTAGCACACAGAGCATGGGTCAATTTAGATGGTCAAAAGTAACAGGATTTTTGTGTTAAATTCTTGTATCAGAAATTTCTGTAAATTAAGTTAAATGAATTGTATTTATTAATTGAGCCTCACACCTTTTTCCCTTTCTAAAAGAGACTAATCTTTGATCAACAGAGAAGCCCTGTTGCTTAAGCAGAATGCAAAGAGAGTTGAGAAGTGTTGTCAGTGTAATGGACAGTTCATTTCTCCTGCAGCCACTCTGGTTACATGGCCATTAACAATTAAATTATTAATGAAGGATTGCTGAAGGAAGCCACTCCTGGCTGCTGGCTATCCCCTTTCCTCTGTGCTGTCACCAGGGTCACAGGAGTCTCCTTCCACGTGAAGCAGCTGAGATACAGACAGGCTTTCTTCCAGATGTGGAGAACGTGGCTGAGTTGTTGATATCTTTCACAAAACACTTCTTTTTTCTAATTCTTCAATGCAAGGAATTGACTTTTATGTTACAATGAATGATGAGCATCCTTCTACATACCAGCAACTGAAGCCCTCTGCCCCAAGGTCTCTCTGAAAACAGAGCATCCTGATGCATTTCACAATATTAATTAATTGTGTAATATTGTGAGATCTCCTTCTACAACCAGGTGACCCCTTAGTGGATGAGGGAAAGGCTGTGGACATTGTCTGCCTGGACTTTAGTAAGGCCTTTGGCACTGTCTCCCAGGGCCTTCTGCTGGAGAAGCTGGTGGCTCATGGCATAGACAGGTGGGCTCTTGGCTGGGTGAAAAACTGGCTGGGTGGCCAAGCCCAGAGAGTTGTGGTGAGTGGAGTTCCATCTGGTTGGTGACCCATCACAAGTGGTGGCCCCCAGGGCTCAGTTTTGGGGCCAGGCTTGTTTAACATCTTTACAGTGGTCTGGATGATCAAGTGCACCCTCAGTGTGTTTGGAGATGACACCAGATGGAGTGGGAGTGTTGGTCTCATCGAGGGTCCTGAGGCTCTGCAGAGGGGTCTGG
>NW_008628852.1:13871-64108 GCF_000691845.1 Merops nubicus
CTGCTGAGTGCATCATTTTTGTTGGGCCTGGTCACTGGCAGAACATAGGATGAGAAGAAATAAGCTTAAGTTGTGTCAAGGGAGGTTTAGATTGGACGTGAGGAAGAATTTCTTGATTGCAAGAGTGGTGAGGCCTTGGCCCAGGCTGCCCAGGGGGGTGGGTGGTGGTGTCACCATCCTTGGAGGGGTTTGAAGACTGTGTGCATGTGGCACATGGTTTACTGGCCATGGTAGTGTTGGGTTGATGGTTGGACTTGATGAGAGGTCTTATCCAACATTGATGGTTATATCTGTGAGGTCAAGGTTCTCTGGTGACATCACCTGCCTCTCCTGGTGGTGCTTATCCTGTGTCCTGGACAGTATGGCTTATTGTCTTCTGCTGAGATGTAGTGTCTCCTGCTAACAGGATGGGCTAGGTGTCCTGTTAAAGGTGTGTGACAGGGTGTCACTCAGCACTGGGGGTTATAGAGAGGAAAACACCTTTTTTTGGGACCATCTTGAAGGATAGTGACTTTTTTTCCTTTGTAATAAGGGCAAGATCTCAATAAGGTCCTAAATTCGTGGTCTGTATGATTTAAGTGCAGGATTCATCTCCGTAGCCAAATATTTCAGCCTTTTTAAGAGTGATTTTTGGTGCTGAACTCCAGATACCTCAGTAATTAGGCAGTATTGGGAGGTATAAATGAAGGGGAATTTCAATTGTGTTAAATGCAAGTCCCCTCCTCCTCCTTTTGTAGGAAGAAAGTCTTAGTTTCTTTCTCTTTTTTTTTTTTCTCCATTTGCTTCGCATCTTGTCTTAATTATATATTTTTTTCTGAAGTTTTTAACCAATTTTCCAAAGTTCTAATGGGGCCTTTTACCTCCAAGAGCTTCGTCCCTCCCCTGGGAGGCCTGTTTGTTCCTGGTGGAGGATTGAGAGAAGAGAGAAGGCTGCAGTGTGTGGATGTTGCAGCTGAGCAGCCTTTCCAGCTGGGAAGCTGGGAGCTGTGACTGCAACTTTTTGACAGAAGAGCTGAACAGAATGTGTCAGCTTGTCTTCTCAGAAAAGTAGAAACGATGGCAGTAGCTGGGAATCAAAATGAAAGAAACGAGCCTCTGAAGAATCTCAAGTGGCTTTTTAAGGACCTTTATTGCTCCCTAGTGTTTTCAGTTCAGGTTCCCCCAGGAATAAATGAATTTTGGAATATTCAGCAAGATTCCCATTCTTTTATATGTGAGCCCATGTGTTTAAAGCAGCTCTGGTGCTAGAGAGGCTGAAAATCTGTAAGCCTCTTTATTAAAAAACCTAAGCCCAGCCACCAGCACTCTGCAAGTTGTGTTGAGACATTGTTCTGTCAAATTAGGATGCAGAGTAATTAAGAGCTGGCTTACCAGCAGTGATGCACAGACACAGTGGCTCATGGAGGGCCAAAGGTTGGAGACTTGTTGGCTTGGTTGCTGCTGGTGAACACTTGAGTAGGACAAGCCTTGGGTAGTGCCCATATGTGCTACACTAGTGCTCTGTTTGGGTGGCAGTAGCTGTCAGTCTGGAGCTACCTAGTACCTGCCACAGTGTCCTTAAAAATATCTATTATGCCCAGTTTTTGTTGTCTGATGAACTTCAGTGCGTGTGGAGAGGACAGGAAGGTGCAAATGTGTATGTGAGTGGTAGCAGGGAGCCACTTGGTGATTTCTTGGTGCTGTAAAAGAGTTTTGGACCTGGTGGTGACAGAGGAAATAAGTTCAGGTTGCCCTTGTGTTGTGAAGACATCTCTTCCAGGTTGCCTTCTCTTGGCTAGGCTGGCTGGCTGCTTGGCAGAGGTTTGGCATTGCCTGGCACCAGCCATGCTCTGCTCACTGATGAGGGGAAACTGCTGGAATCAGAGGGGCAGGTTTGAGCTGGGCTGCCCTGGTCCTTACCCACTCAGGACAAGCTGATCTTTCTTCTTTCCAGAGATGAGGGGGAAAAAGCAGTTACCATGCTTCAGGAGAGCTGCTTTCTTTTAATTCTGATTAATCAGATCCAGGCTCTACCAGTGAACAAGCCCCACGTGTGAGACCCACTCTGCTGAACTTCCACCCTGCAATTTGCAGCCATTAGCTGCTGCTAAATTGGCAGAGTGACTGGAGCCAAATATACCTGCTTGGCAATTCTATCTGCTGGGTTGGTGTTGGTGGCCAACTAGGCCAAGGAGACTTGAAATTAGAATTAACCCTTAATGGCAAGATGCTGAAACCACTCTTTCATTAGTGTATTCACCAGGGCCCTTGAGAAACTGTTGTGGCCAGGCTCAGATGCTGCTGCTTCCCTAGAATTTGGGAAAAAGGTTGGCTTATCTAGGAACTTGGTGGATCCTACATTTCAGTTTGGGTCTGGTGTAGATCCAAATATATCCTGATAAGCACTTGGAGAATAAAATCTTTATCAGTGACTTTATCATGTCTTCTGCCTGGGCATTTGAGTTGTCTGGGTTACTGAGATAATATGGATATTTTTTTGAAGAAAACATCCACAAAATACCTGATATCTTGTCTGGTTCCTTCCAGTCCCCATCTGTGGGACTTTGTAGATGATTCCCCAGCTCCTCTGTTTGTTCCAAAGCCTTCCCAGCATTTTCCAGTTTGATGCTCTCTGTCTGGATGTGTCTTTGCCCTGGCTGCTTCAGGAAGTTCCCTTTGTAGCAGCCATGAATATGATGGATGCCAGCAGGAACGTGGAGCTTCCAGAGTTTGTTTAACCAGCAAAATGATGAGTGGGGTTATAGCAAGGTTGTAGAGATCTCCTGAGTTTTGATTTGGCTCAGTGGAAGGATATCTGATCAAAAAAAATGTTGAATGAAGCCTTAAAAAGCAAGAGTGGTTTTGTAGTCAACTAGAAAACTTATTAATTTGAGTTAACTTGGAGTTTGTCTTGGGATTGAGCCATCAGAGTAAAACACATTAACGTTTGGAAGCTGCAAGTGGCTGAATTAAGACACCCAAAATATTTGGATGAGGGACTGGAGTATATAAATGCTTATTCTTCCTTAACTAGAGTGTCCTGGGAAGCTTCTCTCTGAGACTTTTTGTCTAATGGGCACTTTGAGTTGGGTGGCATCATTTCATTGCTTTTTTTTTCCTTTTTCCAAGGGCAGGATAGACTTCTACAAAGCAGGTGCTGCTTCTCTTTATTGGAAATTCAGAGGATTTTAGGAGAGAGAGGAAATGGAATTGGGAGGAATCAAAGAAGAAACACAAAATGGGAAAAAGAAGAAAGCTGGTAGAGCACAGCCTAATCATTGGACTGTTCCTTGTGTGCTCCAGTGAAAATAATAAGCCTCTCTCTCCAATATAATCCCTGCCCTGTGTTTTCCTAACAGCACGTTTCCCATGGACAAAATACAAATGCCATTTATTTTCCTGTTATTGATTTGCTTACAGAGAGCAGCAGCAATCTAATCCTTGCAGCAAATCCTCAATCACTTCATCTTCTGTGTAAATTTTTATCATTACTGAATAAAGCACATCAAAGAGCTCAGTTTGAATGGGAGAAAATCATGCTTTAGGGAGGTGGTTCTAAAAGCTGTTATTTTTCACTTGAAGTGATTATTTTCTAGGTCTCTGGTAGTGATTATGGGAAATTCCCTGCTCCAATAAATAACCACTTGTATACATCTGTCATGCCTAAGCCCTGTCTTCTGCCCCCATTTAACTCTGAGGCTTGCTTAGTGGAGAACGTGTGACCAGAGCTGCAGGAAGAGGGCAAATGCACACCACCTTTTGCAAAATAAACCTCTCAGCTCTGAAGTGATGGCAGAATCTCTTCCAGTGGACCTAGGGAGTGACATCTGAAGAGGCTTGTGTCCTGTGATGCTGCAGTGTTGAGTTAGACCAGTATATATTGTCCCATCTTCACTGGCCATGTGCTGTCCCTAGCACCTAGTTGCTCTCCTCTCCTCAAACTGGTGCTTTTCTTTGACTCTGATTGTTTTCTGCTAATTCTTCTCCTAATTTTAACTGTTGCTCAAACGTATTGTTTGGAAAAACATTCTTGTTCCTCTTCCAGATTTTTTTTTTAGGAGCCTCAGGAGGGAGATTTTTGGTCTTGTTTTCTGTTCTTAGGGCAAGACTTCAAAGCAGGAGCTGAGCTGCCTGCCCAGGGTAGGGAAGTCTGCAGATCTCTCTGGTGCTGTCTAGATTAAAATCATGGTTCTCTGTCATCAATCTCCTCACACTTGGAAATGAGCTCAGTGCTGTTGAGTGAGAGGTTATGAGTTTTCTCCTTATTGTTGATGTTTTGTTTTGTTACCCTGGCCTGCATCCTGGCCTCTCTTGGACTTGACCCCTCTGTGGAGCCTCACATCCCTGCTGTATCTTGCAGCCTCTTTCCAAGGTGTGGCCTTTCCATGGAGTTGCCCAGCCTGAGTTCTCCCCTTGTTCCCAACCCCCCAGTTTCCTTTCCCCTCCTGCTGCGTTGTACCAACACGCACTCGGATCCTAAACACACAAATTCCTCTGCTGATATCATCAAGGGGATATCATGATCAAACTTCATCTTGTTTTGCTTTCTCCACCCTGCCTACACCTTGAGCTTGCTCTCAGAGCCCTGCGTGTTCTATCTAGCACAGCTCTCAACTGGTTATTCACTGGGGAGATATCAGAGTGGGACACCAGCCTCCACCACCCCCAAGCTTGCTGAGACCCAGCGTGGTGTGTCTGGTTCTGACATGCAGCTCTCCTCCCTCCTTTTG
Source organism: Merops nubicus (assembly GCF_000691845.1). Lineage (NCBI taxonomy): Eukaryota > Metazoa > Chordata > Aves > Coraciiformes > Meropidae > Merops > Merops nubicus. The sequence goes on from NW_008628852.1 coordinate 18,581, forward strand.
AAGGACAAGCAACTTTAGCAGACTAAGGGATGTTTATTGGAGTGGAAAATGGCAGGAGGGTTTTGGGTTGAGGTTATCTGGGAGAAAAGGCTACAATCTTTGTCTTGCTCTTTGATGTACTCTAGGTGGTCCTGCTCTGGCAGGGGGGTTGGACTAGATGATCTTTTGAGGTCCCTTCCAACCCCTGTGATTCTGTGATTCTGTGATTCTGTGATTCTGTGATTCTGTGATTCTGTGATTCTGTGATTCTGTGATTCTGTGATTCTGTGATTCTGTGATTCTGTGATTCTGTGATTCTTTCTCTCTGTGATGCGGTTATTCTGTGATTCTGTGATTCTGTGATGCGGTTATTCTGTGATTCTGTGATTCTGTGATGCGGTTATTCTGTGATTCTGTGATTCTGTGATGCGGTTATTCTGTGATTCTGTGATTCTGTGATGCGGTTATTCTGTGATTCTGTGATTCTGTGATGCGGCTGATTCTCTGATTCTCTGATTCTCTGATTCTCTGATTCTCTGATTCACTTAGGGGTGTGTTTCCAGAGCAGCATGAGGTGGCTGGGCTGCCCCTCCTTCCAGGGCTTGGTGGGTGGATTCAGATGGTGCTGAGAGCTAAAGGCTTTTAGGTGAACTTCTTTAAAGCTCACTGCTTACCTGTGGTGGAGTTAATGCAACTGGGAAGGCAGGAATTTATAGCTGAGGTTGGAGAAAGATGGAGCTCTTAGTTCTGGGTTAGGTAGGCTCAAGCTGTTGAGGAGCTGCACCTTTAATCACAAGTGCATAGAGAAGAGCAGCCATGGTTAGTTTGACATAGTGCTTGTGCCACTCAACAATATCATTCCATACAGCCTTTGTGTTTGGAAACCAAGGGCTCTGGAGATGTGGAGATGGTTTTTTCCTCACTGGGTGGAACATTCCTCTGTCTACCAGTGAACAATTCCTTTTTAGAGCTTTTTTTTCCTGTGATGTGCAGCTCTTGCCTAAACTGTTCATTTGCAGAGGTTGCTGCTGTGTGATCAGTGTGGTAGGACAGAAGACTGCAGAAATACTAAACACTCTTAGAAGTGTTGAGTGACTACTTGTGAGAGAAGAGGCAAGATGATACCTCCTAACCACTTCTCCCCTCCTGACTTCCCCCTCCACATTTCTGTACTGCTGCATATTTGGACATTTTTGTATGCTGAGATGTAGAGAGGTGTCCAGTGTCAGCTACCAGTTCCAGAGGACTTCTCTGCTTTTTATGCTTTAAAGCACCCTTTAAAACATCATTGTATGGCACAGAAGAGCAGCTTGAAGTAGCACTTACATGTGGGGAAATAAAACTTAGTAAATTCAGTTGTTTTCTGCAGGAAGCTTCTTACATTGGGTGTAAGACCTAAAAGAATCTGCCCAGTTAGTGAGGCTGAAGATCCCAGTGTTTGCACAGCTAACCATCATCTCTCAAGTCCCCTGAGTACAGGTAATTCAGGACATAATTTGAAGCCAGAAAATGTGGTTAACAGCAGCTTTTTATGACCCCTTGCATCTGCCTAGTGCAAAAAAAAAAAGCCCTTGCAGAAACAAGTCTCTCAGAGCAATTAAAAACCTTTGATCTCTGAAAGTAAATTTTCAGATTCTGTGACTGGGAAACTTAAACTTAATTGTGCTAGGCAGGTTTTTATTGACACAGAGGATGGTGTGAGGAAGTTTAAACCCAGCCTCTTCCATTTGGCAGAAAAACAAACCAAGAAACCCTCCAATGTGCTCATTGGTAAATGGAATTTCTGTTCATCTCTTCTATTGTTGCAGTTTTCTTTAAATTTGATTTATTGTGGACATTGACTTTAGTTCTGGACCTGCAGCTTGCTAGCTGTTGGTTGAATAAATGTGATTTTTTTCACCAGGTTCTCCCAAATGCATGTACCTGAACTGAACTGTTGGGATTTGTGTCCTCCACCCACGCTGCCAATCCCCAAATTTCCCTCCAGACTTCATCATTCTTTGTCCCTTTTCTTGCTGCTCTCATAATTTACTTGAATGAAACATTCCTTCATCTCAGCATTCATTTTGCACAACGTTTACTGTCCAGTTCTTCCATTTGTCTTCACTGGTTTACACAAGCTGATGATTTATCCTGGGCGATGGTGTCGGAAGTATCCTGTTGCCAAGGAGAATGTTGGACAAAGAGGGCTGTGTTTGCTGGGAGAAGAAGTAGCTAAAACCTGGGCAAAACAGCAGAAAGGAGCCAAGTACAGATCTGCATGCAGCAGTTGGGATTCATGCCCCATGAATATTTAAAGGCTGGGTTGATGGGTGATTTATTTGGCCCCGCGTCGTTGAGCGAGTTGTAAAATTTCATGGTTTTCTGTGTTTTGCAGGAAGAATGTGATTGTCTCAGCAGCTTGTGGAATAAAGGGAAATTTGTATTGAATCCCTAAGAAAGGTCCTTCAATAAACTCCAACTTAGTAGTAGTAGCAGCACTTCTCCCACCTTCAAGGTGTTTATCTGTCGATACGAGACTATTTATTTCCTTTCCTCCCTATCAAAAGGCCATTCAAGATTAGTGCTCAGACTTCCTCCTGTTGAACAAAGAAGATAAGATTCAGCTTGGAAATCTTATCAGCAGGTGGATGTTGGCCATGAGTACATGTCTCTTACCCTGTCTTATCAGCAGAGTAAGCAGCGAGATGAGACTGGAGGAAGAGTTTCAGCATGAGGAGATGTTGTAGACAGAGGAATGTAAACATCTCTCTGGCAGTGATGGGTATCATTTAACTTCCCAATCAGCTCCTACTACTTGCCCTAAGAAGAGTTGATTTGGTTCCTGCAGTGGGTCAGACCAGCAGCCAGAGCTGCTGTTGCAACAGTCCAGCTTCTTTAGAAAGTGTTTCAGGTATTTCCATTTTAAGTAAATTTCCATTTTAAGTAAATTTTACCATTTCAAGTAAATTTTCCATTCTTTTCCATTACTTTTAAAAGCTGTGAAAATCAAGTATTTTTTCTGATCTTCCAAAATGATGGCAGGTAATCATTTGAGGTCTACAAATCCAAGGTATTTCTGCAATCACATGTGGGAGGGAGTTTGAGATTTGATATTGATGGATGAGAAACAGGACTGAGATTAGCTACTCTCTATTTATTCTCTTCACATCTTTAGAGAATAATTTGGGCTGTGTTTTCAGGGTGACTGATACCAGCTGACCAGATAGTGCACATTTGATGCAGACAGCTTCTCTCTTCAGCTTGGTGAGATGCAGCAGTGTTGCCTGAGAGGACAGGTGACACTCCATTGATCTTAAAGATTACCAAGGCAAAGTTAGGCCTCTTTTTTTCCTTTTTTTTTTTTTAACTCCAAGCTTTTGAGGTAACTGTCAGACTAATCTGAGGTTCTTCAGTGTGAGCTTCTTGTACTTTATTGCTGCTGCCATAAAAGACAATTAAAAATGTTTCTATGAATACATTAAGAGCCGAAGGAGGACTCAAGAGAATCTCCACCCTCTGTTGGCTGTGAGGGGAGACAGAGTGACCAAGGATGAGGAGAAGCCTGAGGTATTGCATGCTGCCTTTGCCTCAGGCTTTAGTAAGACTCAGGTTATGGAGCAGCTTATCTTGAGTGCCATCATGAGGCACATCCAACCAGGTCAGCAGGCCCACTCAGTGTGGGTTTGTGAAAAGCAGTCCTGCTTGACTGACCTGATCTTCTCCTGTGACAGGGTGACCCACTTAAAGGGATGAGGGGAAAAAACTGTGGATGTTGTCTGCCTGGACTTCAGTAAAAGCTATGACAGGCTTTCCCACAGCCTTCTCCTGGAGAAACTGGCTGCTGTGGCTTAGATGGGTGTATGCTTTGCTGGGTCAAAAGTTGGGTGGATGGCCAGGGCCAAAGAATGGAGGTGAATGGAGTTAAAGCCAGTTGCAAGTGATGTCCCCCAGATCTGTTTCATATCTTTATCAGTGATCTGGATGATGGGATGGAGGGCACTGTCAGTAAGTTTGCACGTGCCAGCAAAGTTGAGTGGGAGTGTTGATCTGTGTGAGGGTAGGAAAGCTCTGCAGAGCAATCTGGTCAGGCTGGATTGATTGGCTGAGGTCAGTTGGATGAGGTTTAACAAGCCCAAGTGCTGGGTCCTGCACTTGGGTCACACCAACCCCAGGCAACACTCCAGGCTTGGGGAGGAGTGGCTGGAAAGTGCCTGGTGGAAAAGGACCTGGGGGTGTTGGTGGACTGACTGAACATGAGCCAGCAGTGGGACCAGGTGGCCAAGAAGACCACCAGCATCCTGGCTTGTATTGGCACTAGTGTGGCCAGCAGGAGGAGGGAAGTGATCATCCCCTGTGTTTGCCATTGGTGAGACTGCATCTTGAAAACTGGGTTCAGTTTTGGCCCTCTCAATCCAGGAAGGACGTTGAGGGGCTGGAGCGTGTCGCCTCTCAATTCAAGAAGGACATTGAGGGGCAGGAGCGTGTCCAATGAAGGGCAATGAACTGGTGAAGGGTGTAGAGCACAAGCCTTGTGAGGAGTAGCTGAGGGAACAGGAGTGGTTTAGCCTGCAGAAGGGGAGGCTCAGGGGATTCCACCTTGCTGTCTACAACTAAAGTGATAAGGAGATTGTAGTGAGGTGGCATTGCTCTCTTCCCTCGGGTAACAAGTGATAGGACAACAGGAGATGGCCTCAAGTTGTGCCAGGGGATATTTAGGTTGGATATGATAAAAAAAATTCTTCACAGAAAGGGTTGTCAAGCATTGGACCAGGTTGTCCTGGGAAGTGGCTGAGTCCTCATCCCTGGAGGTATTTAGAAGACCTGTAGATGGACTTGGTAGTGTTAGGTTAATGCTTGGACTTCATGATCTTAAAGGGTGTCTTCCAACCAAAATGATTCTATGATACTTTTATTCATGTGACACTAATAGGCCCAATTTTATCATAAGAGTGCTGCAGAAAAGTGTAGTGTTAAGATCATGAAGTCCAAACATTAACCTAAAGGGTGTCTTCCAACCAAAATGAGTCTATGATACTTTTATTCATGTGACACTAATAGGCCCAATTTTATCATAAGAGTGCTGCAGAAAAGTCTTTCCTCAGAGTTTGGGAGGGTGAGCAAAGCAAGATAAAATACTCTCCTCTTAGATGCTAAACCCATTACCCTTTCTGTCCTCTGTGGAGCTCTGTGGTTTGGGGTGATCTGGGAGGTGACTTAGTGTTGCCCTTTGTAGGGTGGCTGAAACATCTGGAAAAGGATTCTGTACAACAAGTGCCTCCTGCTGAGACCTGGAAAGGCCAAAGGGTCCTCTTCACCTGCTGGGGTTTGGAGCAGAGCTGAGAAATGGCTCAGGGTAGTTTCAGGGGAGGAACAGCACTGTGCTCAAGGAGTTCTGCTCTGGAGGCTGCAAGCCACATGTCAGTGGTTGTCACTCTCTGCCATTGGAAAACCAGAGTGGTCTGTGAATAACTGTGCTCACTGAAGTCTGAAACATGAACCTAGAATCACAGGCTGGCTTAGGTTGGAAGGGACCCTAGAGATCATCTGATCCAACCTCCCTGCCAGGAGGGAGACCAGCTTCTCCTGGTGCAGCAGCAGATGAAAAGAACCCCCCAAAGCCTGCTGGTCTCTTCATGTTCTTTGCTACCTGGGTGTTCCTTGTGTAAATTGAAGACCCTCTAGACTTACCTTCTGATTCTCTCCCCATTCTGCTTGCCAAGACACACCAGTGTGTGCCTGACTAAGCTGTGTGGAAGCTCAGGTGATGCAGAACCTGGCTGTGGAGCTCATGTGGAGACAGAATTGGTCAGCTTTACTCTGTCAGGGTAGGGTCCCTCTGGGCGGAGTGGGGATCTCTGTGGTGGGGAGAGATGTTTCCATTCCAGAGGATGTTCATTATTGGAGGGTTCTGTGTACGTATGTGCCCAAATTCATTGCACAGGAATGGTTTTTATCTTGCTTGGAATCCCTGTGGGGAGAGGAACTGGAAGGGAGTCTGGGACAAACAAAACAATCCTCAACTTGGAGTATTGATCTTGCTTTAGGGGTTGGGTGGATGAGTCAATCTGAGTTGGTCTTCTGCTGTAAGTATTTTGGGGGGATTAAGGGCAAGCAGGATGGGGAAACTGTTCAGTAAAGGTAACAGGTTGCTATGTGGCCATTATAGTCAAAAGGAAGAAGTTGGGGGTCAGGTACTGATGACCTCTTTTGCCATGAGTATCCAGGAGTCTCCATTAACCAAAATGAGGGAGAAATGTAGCCATGTGATGACTCTGTTGCCTTGAGAAGGATCATCAATTTAATTCACCAGGGGATAAAAAGGGCTCGACTCCATCATTCCTTTGTTTTTGTCCAGAGCAGCATATGCAATTTTTGGAGTTGAATGATTAAATTCATAAGTGAATGATTAAATTCATAAGTAAATGAATGTGGCACATTCATTTCATTCTTCTTCACATCTGATTTTTCTTGGGTACAGCTGTTAGGAGCCAAACAAGAATATTTGTATCAGTTGGCAAGTAATTTTTTAGTGTTTTAAGTAAGTGTTTGGCTAAAGCAGAGAGTGGGATCATAAAGTCTAAGTCCTTGCCCAAGATCTGTTAGAGGTCTTCTGTGCTGTTGTGTCTTTTAGCTTTTACTTTATGTGAAGACACAAATCATGTCCTCAGGGTGGTGTTAGAGCAATATATCCCTCAAAGGTCTTATGAAGGAGACAGATGTACCTCTGCTGCCTCTGTGAGGGAGCAAGCTGGTTGGGTAGCTGTAGTTTGGAGAAGAGCAGTCTATAAACTCCACTTGGCCATCTTGCTGGGTAGGGAATGCTTCTCTTTGGAGGTCCAGGTTGGAGCTGTGTCCAGCCCGTGCTGTTCATGGCCCAGAGCCTGCAGACCTAGGTGGGTGTATTTTTGGTGCGTGCTCGAGCAGCTGCACCGGAGACAAGCAAACGTGGGGGCTCCAGTGAAATAAATGCCCAGGCCCCCAAATATAGCAACCAGCCACGAGGGCTGGAGGATTAAAGTAAGCCTGTTCACCACACCTCGCTTCCTCCACGTGCTGTTGCAGGGAAAAAGGAAATGGGTGTTTATTAGGGCATGATTGAGGAGTTTATATTTAATTCAGGTGGCCGAAGTGCAGCCACCTACTACAGGGAACGTGCCAGTTGCTCAAACACTGGAGCATATTTAGGAGGAGATTTTGTATTCTGTGCATGGCGTGTGTTTTACAGTGGCAATCTTCTTTTAATTGCTCTCAAGTTCACTAAAAGCAGCTTTTGCTGTGAGGGATTAATGGGCGAGGGATGAGCATCCGACCGTAGTCTCCTCCCCCTGCCACTGGAGTTCTTCTGTCTTAAATTGAAAGAAGCTATCCTTTAGTGCTCTAAAAAGGGTTTTCCCCATGACTTTGGCTTGCCTCAGTAATCTTGAGTCTTTAATTGGAAGCCACCACAGGAGTTTTTTCTCTTTTTGACTAGGCCTGATTAATTTTAAATGCTACGTATCAAATCTCTGGCATCATGGCTCACAGCTGGAAAAGTGAAGGAGGGGAAGTTGAACCTAAGCAGTGAGCATTTCTTGGACTTATCACTAATTTACCTGCTGCTTCACTCAGGGAACATTTTTGGATGCCTGTCTTGCAGTGGGGCTGTCAATCTGCCTGTACAAATAACCCTCATAACTTCTAGCATTGCATAAGCCATGTAATCATGGGGCAGTTTAAATGAGGATAGGGTTTAAAACTGTTGAGAGGGATTTAAGTTGTCAGAGCATCACTGGCAGGTGTCCTTTACTTGTGACAGATGGCTTAGATGTTGTTGGAGGCTTCACAGCAGAGCAAGACAGAACTTGTCTTATCTCTGCTTTCCAAAGCCAGCCTGGGATGCTTGTCTGCTGTTCAGGAAAGGCACCTTTGGAAAGCTAACTCAAACTGAAGGGCTGGAAGTATTGGGGATTGATGGGATATGCTTATGAAGATGCAGATACAAACAACTTTTTGAGTCATCCCAAAGGTGTTTGCTGAAGAGATGGAAAGTAAACTTAGTCCTCATCAGTGTACTTCCCTCCTCTGGTTGGTGTGCTGTTAATGGGCAATCATTTATGCCCCTACATACTTGAACTGAGCATGGGACCTTCCTCTTAAAAACTAGTGTCCTGTGTTCATTTTAGCAGTGGGTGAAGAGGTTGAGTGATTTTGTTGCCACAGACTCTTTGGGTGGCTGCAGGAGCCCTGACTTGGATGTCCTCTCAGAAGCAAATACCAGCTCTGCCTTTCCTCTCATTGCCATGAGTGTTAAGCCCACTCTACCTTAGTTCCACTGGTGTTGTCTTGCTGACAACATAGCTTCTGTTGCCAGTGAAGTTTATCCATGCTTATGTTAAACTGAAATTTATAGGCAAAGCACAATTCTTCCTGCTCAGCTTTTGAATCCCTCTTCTGGCGCATCGTCTGCGCTCCTAGAGATCTATAAAGTAGGTGTGGAGTGAGTCAGAGGCTTCATGTCAACATAAAGAAGTATGATAAGGACATCTGTCCTTGGCAGCTAAATTTACAGAAGCAGCTGGACCTGGGATGTAAGCTTTTGTAAATAGTTTTGCAGTCTCTGAGGAATCCAATCTTTTAATATCCTACTGGTCACTTAGCACGGCGTATTTCCTTCTAAGATAGAGGAGGAAGGTTAAAAAGTGCTACCTCTTGCTTTTCTTTAGTTGGGATGTTTTGCTGGTGAGCAAATATTGGCAGGTATTGAAGGCAGGACTTTTGGATGCAGTTTTGCTGCAGATCCCAGCTACTGACTTGTTCTATCTCCTTTTGTCCAAGCATTAACCTGACACTACCAAGTCCATCACTAAACCACTTCCATCAGCACCTCAGCTACACATCTTCTAAATATCTTCAGGGATGGGGACTCCATGACTTACCTGGGCAGCCTGTTCCAATGCCTGACAACCTTTTTGGTGAAGAAATTTTTCCTAATAACCAACCAAAACGTTTCCTGGTGCAGTTTGAGGCCATTTGCTCTTGTCCCATCACTTGTTACTCAGGAGTAGTCCATGCTGCATCCTTGGCAGTAGATCCTCTTTGCAAAGAGGCTGAAATTCCTGGTGGTCTTCATGAGGCTGTTGAAGAAGTATTTCTTCCTCCAGACCTTCTTGGCCAGGGTGACTACCTACTTTAAGGGTTTTTTTGTGGAAGATATCCTTGACTTGCTTTCTCAATCCAGTGAGGAGTGCTCTGCATGACTTGTCGTTTTGTTTTTCCCCGGATTCTTTCTCAGTGTGTATTAAATATTTAGATGCTAACGTTTTTTGGAAGTGGCTGCTAAACCAGATTGACTTTCCTTCCTCAGTCCCCCTCCAAGTGAAACACGAATCCCTTTTTTATTCAGCCCAGATGGCGTGCTGCTTAAAGTGAGCAATGTGTTGCAGTGAAAACGGACCAGCTCTTTCCCCTCCTTCCCTTTGTCCCTTATCTAACTGAACACGTCCACGCAGCTCATAGTTGGGCTGAATTCAGAATTAATCAGAGAGGCTGCAGGGTAAATATGTCAACGATTGGAAAGCCAGCTCTGCCAGATTGAAGGAATTTCTGTCCCCGCCAACGGGCGTTGCAGCAAGTTGGCTGCACAAAACCTGACATCTGTATGGACCTCATCAGAAGAGTGGAGGAGATGATCTGGTTTGGTCCTTTCCACGTCTTGTGCGTGGCTGCAACACTGCTGCTCTTCTAGCAGCTGGTGAAGGTCACGTTTTAAGAGAAATAGCTCTGGCTTTGAAATTGGGTTGTGGCAGGGTTCCGTGTTCCCATTCCACAGCAGAGCTGGAGCAGGGCTGTCTGCAGTAACTTGATCTGCCAGTGGCTGTTGTTTCCTGGGAAGAGGTTAAAAATACATCCTTGCTTTAGAGCAACGTGGAGAATAAATTTATTGTATGACAAAGGAAATCCTTATAAACAAGCAGCTTACTTGGCAACAAATAAAATCTGCTCTCTGTTCCTAGTATGTTGTCTCCGTTTAGCAGAAGTGCAGCATTTATTTAAAGGAGTTGTTAGAAACAAGCAGGGACTCAACTTTGGGGGGAGGAGGATTGCTTCTTGGTTTGTGGTTTTTGAAACTCTAAAAATGTCTTAAATGATTTGGCTCAGTCTATATTGTTTTCATTAAAGAAGTGTGGAGATTGTGACCAAAGCTCTTCAGGCAAGGTAACAGGAGCTGACCCTGTGTTGTGCTGCACAGGAGGTGTTGGAGTGCTGGAGTGCATCCAGGACCATGTTATCTCAGGAGCACTGCCATGCTGAGGGAGGAGAAGACAGTTCTGTGGTTGGGGCAGCTAGCTGTGAGACCTGGTGTTGGTTCTTAGCTAGCAGCTTGCCCAAATCTAGATGAGATCCCACTTAAGTGTTGACAGCAGGATTTTTCAGTTTGAAGAGATGCAGCTTCCATGTCCAAGTGGAGCAGGGTGGATGAGAGATGTAGGTATAAGGATGGGCAAGAAGGTAGAGCAGAAACAAAGAGAGGTGCCATGAAAATGGTAACTTTTTGTTGTTGCTTCCTGATGGGTGCTTAGCTTCTGAGAGGGTAAAAACCTCTAATTTCTAATTTTCATGTCAAGCTTGAAATAACTTGTTTTACATCAGTGATTTATTCTTAGCCAGGACATTTCAGTTTTGTAATATTTGAGAACTTGTAAATCCTCTTCACTAAATGTTATGGCAACTACAAGGGTGGTCTCCCAGTGGTACCATTTTGACCTGAAAGCTTTTTTTTGGGTGGGGGAGTGTGGAGAAAGGAGAGAAGTTCTGCTGTTGAAGCTTTTGGATGCTTTATGACAAACTTGGTATGGTATATTAGCTACGCCTTGACCTTGCAGAGAACACCCAAGTGTCTCATCTCATTCAGGTCTTGATCTGGTGAAAGCAGGCTGTAGTTTTGCAATAGTTGGTAATTTTTGGTAATAGTTTGGTAATCCAGTTGCAGACAGGGGTGTTATTAGAGCACTGGGAGTTGTTTCCTAATAGGAGGTTGTGCAACACTGAGAGTTTCACCCTCTGTAGCTGCTGGAGAGTGGCAATTTTGGTTTGGTGGTTACTTACAAGGTGCAGGTCAACGATCTGGATGTGTTCAATCACTAAGCTAAAAAAAAACCCCAACAACAACAGCAAAAACACCAAACCAAATCAAACAAAACTACAGGAGCTAGTTAAGAGGGATGCTCTAAGGCTGCTCTAGCCCCAGGGCTTGTGGACAACACCATATCTGCTCAGCGTTTGGTGGCAGGAGTAGCCAAGGACAAACTGTTCCCTTGGCTGAGGTAGAGGTGGGTGGAGTGGTTCCCCAAAAGCTGCTGGGAGCAGTGGAGACCCTGCCTGAGCAGGCTGGAGTTGAGCTGCTCCCAGTGTGCTCTAGGCTGGAGCCCTCACAGTGGAGAGAACAGAGCTGCTCTTTCTTGATCAGAAGAGCAGTGATGCAGGGAAGGAGACTGGGGTTGGAATGAAACTGCTAAAAAGACATCGTGCTGCCAGTGCCTGAGGTTGCCCCACCTGCTTCAGAAGAGCTTATTTCCACCTTTTTATCAACTAACTTGTCTTCTAACAGCCCAGGGCAAATTTCTATGGATCCTTGCTCTGTGCTGGCTGATTTTTAAGCCATCCCTGGGACAGCGAGCCCTTGGCAAGAAGCTGCATTTGAGAGGAAATCTGTTGTTTGGGGCAGGTACAACTGAGTGTTGCTTGGGACTGGTCTGGAGTGTGATGGAGGAATACAAGGGGAATTAAATTCTTCCTCTCATCCACTCCCTTGTCTTGCAGCTTCCCCCAGCTCAACAACAGGCTGTGCTATTTTGGTGTTGAGTAAAACCACTGAGCATCATTCTCTCCTTTCACTGGAGTTTGTGTTTCTGTGGTATCTGCATTCCACAACCCATGCACAAAATGGGAAATGTGGTGGATTAAAATGACTGACTAGAGCTGTGTTTAACCTTGAAGGCAAATCTTCTTGCACTGCTCTCTTCATTTCCAGCATCCTGCTAATAAACCCTCTCCACTTGGCACACTCTTAGCCTGTGGACAGATCTATGCCAGGGGACTAGATAAGCACCAAGAAGCTCAGTTCTGACTTCAGTCAGCTCCACTATGTTTAAAACTGACTTGAAAACCTAGTATGAACCAGTCAATGTGTTACCTAGTTCCTAGCCCTTGAGGAACAACAACATCATCATAATATTCTGAAAGTTCTGAACTGACAAAACTCCAGAGCTGAGTTCTTGTGGCCTCGTCTGTTTTACTGGTGTTTAGACTGACCCTGTGAAGGAGATTTAGGGTTTTTTTTAAACAAACTTTGCTTCAACCTGAAGGCTGCATCTGTGTTCCTAGAAAGAAACCTGTAAAATGGGAAATGTGAATGAAGAAGACATCAAATGATAGTTTAGGAGAAGGAAGTGCTACCAAACACCGACAAAATTATCAGCGTCAAGATCCATGAGTCTCCTTTTCATTCAGCTGCTGCCGAACAGCTCGCTCAGTGTCTGCTTTTGCTGCCTGTAAAACCCCCCCTGTAAACTTTCTTCTCTTTTGTTTGCTGCAGAGAGCCAGCTGCTGCCTGGGAATAACTTCACCACCGAGTGCAACATCCCTGGGAACTTCATGTGCAGCAACGGGCGCTGCATCCCGGGGGCCTGGCAGTGCGACGGGCTGCCAGACTGCTTTGATGACAGTGATGAGAAGGAGTGTCGTAAGTCACCACTGCTATGACCTTTACATGCTTCTCATATCCCAAGGCGTGGCTAGGTAGTGGTACTGTTGTGTTCTCCAGGGAGCAAAGCTACTACCAGCTTCTTAATGGAGCTATTTTGGGGAAAAAATGTACAGCCTTTTTTGTTTCCGCTCTTTAATGTTCTTCAGAGGGTCTGGTTTTGATACAGCACTTGGGAGCAGGTGCCTAAACATCTATTCATAGATAAATTGAGGCAGACTTGACTTATTTTTCCAGCTGAAGGGGGATGCTCAGTGATTTTTATGGCTCCTGTATGTGCTGCTTCAGCACATTGACCTTGTGCTATAAGTTGACCTCCATCACCATCCAGAGGAACTCCTTTCATTTCAGAATTGTTGGCTGTATCCTGTTGCTTTTGTTCTCTCCTGTCAAAACTAATTCTTAAACCTTCAAAACTTAATATGAACTTTCTGGAACATTGACCACATGAATTGGCTAATGATGTTTACCTGTTTTAATCCTCCCAGTTCACAACTCCCAGTTCTAGGGAGCTAAAAAAGTCTGATCTGGTTCTCTTCTGTGATTTCCTCTTTTTCTTAGAATTAATTAAGCTTTAGTTAACATTATTCAACCTTTAGTTAGCATGAGACTTTCTAGCCTACACATTTTACCCAGACAGCAAGATTATGCTGCAGCATGACACTACAATTTGAAATCCATTGGGAGTGAAAAAATCCTCCAGTTTCATGTGGTTCTAGAGCAGCTGACACATTGCTGAAAAGTTACTGTTTTTTTTCTAACAAATGTGGCTCCTTTACGTGTGTATTTTATGGAGCTTTTCATGAAGCTTAAACTGAATTATAAGAAGCTTACCGTGCCCAGGACACTGCTAAAAAGTCATTAGCTTCACTTATGGAGCAGAAGAAGGAAAGAATTATCTTCTTCTAAATTAGCAGGTTAGAAATACTGTCTTTTGTTAAGTGCTTTTGCATTTTTTAACTTGATGCCTTTTCTTTAACCCCAGTTATCCATCCCTTTTAAAGTCAAGGCAATACAATAACTGCTGTAGAAATCTCTGTGCATGGCTCAGATTTAAGGCAGTGAGTTTTTCTCCCTTCCTAAAGTATGAAAAGCATCTCTATGAAATATCTGCTCCTTTGCAGTCTTTATAAAGCATCAGCCTTGTGATGCAACGTTGCAGATGGTTTGATTTTATTTTTTTCTTGTATTTTAACATCTTGGGGAAGGGTGGACTGGTTGTAAGGATAAATCATTGTCATGCATATTTGTTTAAAGCCTGCCAGAATTTTATATTAGTGAGAGCTTTGGCAAGAATAAAAAATGTTCCAAGTTCAACCTGTACCTTTCAGTGAGGTTTTTCTGGTGACAACAGCTACGTGGCTCTCAGGTTCCTCATTACCTGGCTCCTGAATATGACTTTTGGTGTGCTATTTCTGCTTCTTAAAACAAGCTGAGTGATGGCACTTCTCTTTATTTCTCTGACACAAACAAGGAGGTTTTGTGTCTCCTAAGAGTGTTGTCATCCTCTGCCCTGCATGAGTTTTATTTCACCTGATACAATTAGAAAATCTTAATGAAGTTTTTCTTCATCAAGGCTGGGCTGGATGTTTACCCATGAATCATTAATAGGAAAATACACTTTGTGACTCCATTCAAAACTTTCCTCACCCCAATCCCTTGGATCTAGTTAACTGCAGACAGCAATGAACGTGGGAACTGAGAATAAAATATAAATAGCTGCAAAATGACAGTTTGTAAAAGTTGTTTTTGTCAGGATAGACTCAGACTTCACTGGTCTGGGCTATGCTGCAGCTTTGAATTCAAGTTTCTGCAGAATTCCCCTTTGAGTTTCTTTATTTCAATACTTCCAGCCCTCTTGATTGGCTCACAGTTTTCTGGGTGCACATCCTTCTGATCCTGCCCAAATTAACAGGGATAATTAGACTCCTCTTTCCTCTTCCCCTTTTTGAAGCCTTGCTAATAGCTTCAGGGAGACTGCCACTTGTGTTAGAAGAGTTCCTAGGTCACAGTTAAGGCATTGCAGGGCAGCCTTACTGCTTTGTCTGAGAAGACAAGGAAAAAACCAACCTTTAAAGATGTGCAGCATCTCTTTTGGATTGCCTTATGGTGGAACATGGATGTCCAGCAACACTTTCTCACTTCTGTTGCTGGAGCATCTCATCCTCTCTGTCCTCCTTCAAACAGGAGAACTTGCAGCTCAACTGGGTCTCATTTTCTGCAGCCAGGGAGTGAGAAGTGCTGCTCTGGGCCTGAGGAGGAAATACAACAAAAAGAACAACTACCTGCACCTTGTCCATTCACATTTCACCTCTTCCCTCTGTTCTTTTGTCCCTTTTCTGTCTCCTGCTTTGCAGGACCATCTCTGTTAACCGGCTCACTTTGCTTTTGGGTTTTTTCTTCACCTCCCACCACTGACAGAATCCATACCATCTGTCATCCTCCTTGCTTCCTCTGGGCCCTGACCCCTGGTGGGCTTCACACTTCCCATGCCAGCTGTCTCTGTGCTGTTTAGTGCACAGAACGTGGTGCTGTTGCCTTCTGTCATGGCAAAGTGATGACAGAAAAAACTACCCAGTTTTATCTGGAGAAGAGAGGTGAGAAAAGGTGTAAGAGGGAGGGGATAAGCTGCCAGTGACTTATTGTCATAAATAAGCCCTGCTCCTCCTTGAAGCAGAGTATCTCTTTGGCTTTTCCTCCAAGCCACTAATTGAACTTGAAAAAGACTCAATTGACCATAGCAATGTAAATGTTTTGTTGAGTTCTCTATAGTTTGAGTCATCTGCTCTGATCAGTGCATCTCCAAAATGGAAACACTTTTGTAATTCATTCCCCCTGGCTCTGCTGGTTCTTGTCTGTTGGATTGCTCATCAGCCTGTGTAGTCCAAGAGCTGTCATGCAGGTTTCTTTTAAATGTTAGTGGGCTTTAAACTACTACTACTGCTTTTCAGCTCTGTAGGTGATTTGGAATGGAAAATGATGATGATTTGGGTTTGGAAATCAAATGTAGAAAATCCCAAATGGCACAAACCAGAGAACCTGAATGGAAAGAGCCTAGAAACCTGTGCTTGCACATTTCAAAACATTTTGAGGGAAATGGATTATCTTTAGTGCTGACCTTTATACCTACCTGCTGGCATCTTCCTTTGGGGCCAAGACCTGCAATCTTGCTGCTGGAAGGATTCTCTCCTTGTGATTTAAGAGTGCACTAATGCTCTTAGTTAAGCTCATCATTGACTCTTTCATCTCTCTTTCCTCTTTTCTTTGCTCTTTGTATATCTTTGCATTAGATTATTACAGAAAGAACAGTATGAACACTGGAGAAGGCTTTTGTCAGCTAATGAGCAGCAGCTAGTGGAGAGATGGCATGTTGCTGCCTTTGTCAGCTAACAAGCAGCAGATGGTGCAGATTCAGAGCATGGCACATCATCCCTGCTAAGTGCCTGGCGTGACAGCAGCCAGAATTGGAGACATACCTAATCTCCAGGAGTCTAAATTTCCCTTCATTGCTCTTCTGAGAGCCATTTCTGACAGGCCAAGTTGGTGTGTGGGGCCAGGAGCAAATGGTGCAGTGAATCCAGGGACTAGCTGTGTTAATCCAAGAGCTAAAGGGTGTAGATTGTGGGTTAGAAAAAACCCCTATGCAATGATAGCCTTGGGGGTGGTGTGTTCTTGTCTTAGGAAACTCTGTTCCTTCCATGTTTCTGTTTCCAGTTGTCACTGTAGTTTATTCAACACAAGCCAAGCAGGTTTTTGAGTCCATCTTGAAGGCTTTGTGACAGGAGTGTGTAGATGCCTGAGCACTAGGGCATCATCCCTGCTTGGAAGGATGTGCTGCCAGCACTTCTGCCCTGGCTAGCAAGAGCTGCCCTATGTAGGAACATCTGGAACTGCAGTAGTAAAAAAGCTCATTTAATCACCACTAATCCATCATCATCAGATCTTGCTCCAGTTGTCCTTCAGACAGAGTATTTATGAGCCAGTCTTCTCCACGGGGGAGAAAGTCTGCAGGCTTTCACTGCATGAGAATGGTCAATCCTAATTGGCATTCCTCAGGCAGGTATTAAAGCCACTTGCCCAGCAGGCTTCTGCTGAAGGTCAGCTTGGTCCCTCCCCTGGGACACAAGTGCTGGCAGGGAAGCCCTTGGAGTCAGAACTGAAGGGTTTGTGATGTCTGTGGTCCTGGGCTGCACTCAGTGTGGTGTGATGAGCCAAACTTCTCTGGAGTCCCACCCCCCAGAACTCTCATAGCCCTGAATGCTGTGACCTGTGTCTGGGCAGTCTGAAAACCCAGTTTAACTCAGGTCCAGCAGATCTGGTAAGAGCCTTTCTGCTTCTCTAAGAGGGAATTGAAGCCCTTGGAAGCCATGCTGAAGGGGTCCTGGTGACAGGTACCCTAGGAACTCCTAGATCTGGTAGGCTGCATGCTGCAGTGCAAAGATAAAGGTCTAAGAAAACTTAAAAATGCTTTTTATATTCAGTTTCTTCAAGTGTTTTGGGCAATTTTTATTCATGTGTAATGTGGGTGTTTTCTGATCTGTCTTTTTATAGTTAGAACAACGCTTCTATTTTTTGGGGAGCATTTTTTAACTGGCTTGGACAAGTAGCATAAAAATATTTGAGATAGTTCTCTAATTACTTGTTCCTTGCTGATATGTTGGTGTATTAATCCTTGATTTCATCTTCTATGTCTCTTAACCACACCCTTGGCTTTATCCTGTAGAGTTTGAACTGTGTGTTTATAGATAATTTAAATTTTTCCACATGCCATTCTGTGTCTAACTTCTCTCTGTTGTATATTTTCAGTGCCATGTAACCTCTCTGAATGCACACAGCATTTTGTAGAAATGCTTTATGGGCTCAGAAGACTTGATAAATCTTCTGGTGTCAAGCCTGAGGGGGTGGGAGGTGTGCCACAGCTAAGCTTGTGTTCTTCCAAGTGTTTGTAGCTGCACACTTGCTCTTACTCCTCGTTGCCCCTGCACTGGATTAGCAATATATTGTAGCTGGAAAACACAGCCCACCATTTTTCACTTTCTCCAGGGGTTTCTGTAGCTTACTGTTCCATCTGAGGTTTAAAAACTACCTCCCAAGAAACGTTTACTACTCCCTCTGGTGTTCACTTGCAACAGGTTTTACTGCTCCCTGTGCTCAGGGATGGAGAGTCTGTGGGAAAGTGTTCCTGCCAAACAATTACACCCAGTCATGGGTGGGATATAAAGAGTCCTTTCACAGGAACACGAAATCCAGCTCTGCACTTAGAATGTTAGGTTTCCTAGATGAGGTGAAGAATCTTTTCCTGTGCTCTGAAACCTTTCAGTGGGGAAACTGAAACTCTCAGAACAAAGCAGGTTTGGGGAGGTTTTCATCTTCAGACTGGTACTTCTGGTGCATTTTGATTGACTTAATTACCTCCAGCTTCTACAAAAGAGGTAGTTTTTGAAAACCTGTTAAAAGCTTCTCAGTGTCAGAGGGATGGATGTTATTTAAGAAAGAAAAAAGCCCACTGACACTGAAGTCATGGCTGAGGAAGTTGCTCTGTCATTGGAGAAGCTCTTGAGTGCAAGAGCTCCTCCACCAGACTCAAACCCATGTTGTTACCTGCAAGCCTCACATGAGACTCCCTTGTCCTGCCTTCTTGGTGGGGTGGATTTCAGAAGGAGGCCTTTAGATTTGTTGCTGTTGACTGCTTTTAAAATTAAAAAAAAATCAGAATTTCATGGAGTTTGCCCTTGACCTGGAGCATGCTTTGAGTCTGTGCTACAGGGAGGAGCTGGAATTGCATTAAGGGAGATATGTACCCATGCTTTTCCTTTGGAATTTGGGGACTTAAAAATGGAGGCACAGAGCAAAGTTACCAATAAATGGTCATTACTGTCAACCTGAATCATTCTGGTGACAGCCTGAATCTCTGTTAGTCCTCAGCTTCCCTTGAGAGCAGCACATAAAGACAGAGTGAAGGTTTTGTAGAGATGGTGAGTGCTGCAATCCCTACAAGCTATTTAATGACTGCTTATTATGATAGCACAATAATTAGAGCTGGAGATGTTTTGCTGGGGTTTAGGCACTCAGCAGAGTCAGGCTTTCATGTGCAGGAACAGGGGGCAGGAAATCAGCCTGGCTGTGTCCTTTTCAACAGGAGGTTTCAGGCTCAGCAAGCAGAGCTCAGTGCCCTGAGGAAGGAGATGCAGCATTTTGGTAAGAAGAAACATCTGCCCAGTTCAGAAGGGATTGTCTGAACCAGCTGAGATCTAGAAATAGAGCAGTAACCCTGTCCCTAAGACCCTGTCTGTAAAATTTACTGACTTTGAATTATTTACTATATCAGTGGCCCTAAAAAAGATTCTTAAAGCCTCAGTTAAAACCTGGTGTTAACTAAACCTGATATTTTAGAAGATGAGGAACAGGGGGATGTTTTCAAGGGAGACTTTCAGATTCCTGGGATTCAGATGCAACATTCCATACCTGCAGCAGTATTTTGGACTGGCCCATCATGTCTCAAGGGGAGGTAGGATCATCTGCTGCAGGCTGTTGCTGCTAGCCAGGTGTACTTTCAGCTTTGAGAAGCTTCCAGTGCTGGTTTCTAAGGTTTGGGTTCTCTCTTGCTAGCTAACAGCTTAGTGTGAGCTAAACAGCTGTGAAGTGTGCATCTAAACTTGCCACAGTTTGGAAGAGATAAATAAACAAGTAATGAATACTTACAAATAAGTGATAGAGCAACCTGTCAGCTAAATCAAAGGCAATAAATAAAAACACCAACCTCCCCCCTCTGAAAAAAATAAATCACTCTGTCACATTTGAGGATTTTCTCTTATGATTCTGACACCATTCAAAATTTTTGGAGCTGAGTTTGTGCAGCATCTTGAATACATGAAAACTCCTGCATTCCTCCTAAAAGCCTTGTGAACCAGTGGAAGTGTGAGGTTTTTTGGGTATGATCTGAGTGTGTAACCCTCTCTATAAAAAAGACTAGCAGTCTAAACACTTTGGAGTCCTCCCTACCTTACACTGCTTCTCTTTCTAGTGCATTTTAAATGTGGAGAAAGCACAAGTCTGTAAGTAAACCTAGAAGGAGGTAATATTTTTTTGACTACCTATGATGAGGTGGTTTAATGTATGGAAGGAGAAAATTTACCAGCTGGGCCAGGACTGAGGAAGAGAGAAGCATTCCACCAGAATCCTGGAAGGATCATGGCCATGAAAAGCTGCAGTCAAAGTAGATTTTGGGTATTTGTGTGAATATTTGCTGCAGAGAGGTGACAAACATCAGAATCCTTAAAGCTGAATATTAAACAATGGATGGAATGAGCATCTGCATTAATTGGGAAGATGCTGTAAGCCAGCTGCTGATCTTTTGGTCACTTTTCAGGTGCCTTTCAAACTTGGAATATCAAACTGGAATTAACTCTTGTTTTCACTCATGATTAAGCAGACACATATTTAATAGTTACAATAAGATTTACAATAAAGTGACCATGGTGAATGTTTCATTTGAAGCTCAGTTACAGAAATTTACCCACCAGCAAGGCCAAGTGCAATAATTACTTATATTTGATAGCTTTTTAGGCAGGGAGATGAAGAGGATTTGTGGTGCTAGTGATATAATCATCTTGATTGCCTTCTTTAGGTGGGGGTCAGTAGGTAGCCTGATTGAAGAGCTTGGAATCAGACAGGTTGAACAGTTGTATGGAGTTAGAGGCACAACTGGAATAAGATCATCAGGTAGCCAGTAGCCCAGGATGGGCTGAGGGATCATAGCCCATCAGGCAAACTTGTCCTCTGAGGAGTAGAAACTTCTCAAATACTTCTTTTACTGAGAAATCACTTTATTGGATAGCTGAAAAATCAGCTTTTTGTCTGAAAAATCAACTCTTCTGACAGTCTTAGGGTGTTCTTATCAGTTCTTGAGGCGAAAGGGATCTTACCCTGGTGCCATCCTGCTTGTGTTCCGTGGTGTTGTAAAACAGATCCTTCTCTTCTTTGCACATTGAAGTTAAAACCTCAAAGAGCAGGGAGAAGTTGAGAAGATGGGTACCTTGAAGTCTTCCCTGTAGAGTCTCCTGAAGTGCTGCACCTTGCATCAAGAGAGACTGGATGTACAGTGCTCTGTCATGGAGCTGTGGCTTCTCTCCACAGAAATGAACAACAGCAGGGGAGTTTGAGGTGCTTCATTATCCAAGCCAGGGAAATACCTGTGGCCCTGCAACAATGCAGCCTCTGCACACAACAGTTTCTGTCTGGAGAGTTGCTCTTGTTGCATGCAAGTCATCAGGTTTTGATCAGCTGAATAAATCATCATCTGCTGTTGGAATGAGACATGTGGGTGTGAAGCAGCATGAAGTTATTTTGCTTGATTGCTGCCCAAAGGGGTTCTGAGGGAACAGTGTGAGTTGAAAGATGCTGAGGCTGAAATTCTACCTGCTAGCTGCAGGTTGGCACAAGATGCCTCATTTTGGATCTGCTACACCCTTGTTTCCCTTCACTCCAGATTGTAAAAGAACTAGTGGAGGCATCGTGGGGGGTGCTGCTTGTGTGCTCTGGGCATCTGCTGTGTGCAGGAAGCAGTGCCTGGCTCTCTGAGCTAGGTGTGAAATGCTGGAGGTGTGGACTAGCTGGCTCAGCACCAGTGATCCAAACAGAAAATCTCTTCCCTGAAGATTCATTAGCAAGACTGTCTACTGGCTCCTCTAAAAGCAACTCAGCCTGTTGGAAATGGGTAACATATTCTCTGTAAGCATTATGGCTTTATATTGGAGTAGAACTCCCAAATTTTACTGCAGTATCTAAACAGAAGGTTACTCTCTACTTACAGTTCTATATGATATTTTTTTCCCAAGAAGCTGGGCCATGCCATCTTGTCCTGGCTATATCCCCCAAATCTATACTCCACAACTGCACTTGCTGATCATTTGAGAAGACATTTGATGTCTTTGCACTATCTGTGGAAAGAAAATCCACCTGCTTGTCACACAGGATCTGTTGTCACCTCCCAGGCAGGTTTTGCAGCCAAGTCAAGAGTCTCAGAATTGCTTTTTCTACGAGGGATTATCTATATATAGTGGAAAGTTTTATATAGTATAGGCTTTTTTTTTTTTCCCCTGCTGTTCATCTCTGTTGAGAAATAATCAAAATGAATTACACTTGCTGGAAAAGAGTGCTGCTTCACACTTGGAACCCTAAAGATAGCAAAATGTTTTCCTCTTAATGCTGTAGAGCTGTGCCTGCAAACTGTTAACATCTTTAGGGGAATGTACAACCAGTCCTGATGGAAAGCTACTGGTTTTTTAGAGCCTTAAAAGAAGGGGGTGGGAGAATTGGTTTCTCATAGCACAAGGAGTGACTTCACACACGTGCACATACAACTGTGGATATTTATTTTCTAGGTTGCTTCTGCCATGACTAGATAATACACATAGAGTGGATTGATCCTTTCCTGCCACAGGTTCACAAATGAGTTGAATGTCAATTTATTTGGGGTAGTTTTTGCCCTTGCCATCTTTCTGCAGTTGGATCTGGACTGGATCTGCTATTCCAATAGTTTTTCCTTCAACACAGTTGTTTAAGTTGCTGTGTGATTTCTTTTGCTGTATTTCAAGTGTGTCCATCAGTCCTTACCCTTTTCCCTCCACAGTGTGATGTAGTTTTTGGGTTCTGGAGACATGGGATCAGTAGGATTTGTCAACTCCTTTAAAAACAACAAACTTCTCCCATCCTTTTCCTTTATTTGCTTATAGCACCAAGGCTAAATAAGGTCAGATGATTCACATCCATCCGTGTCCTTTTTCACTTCTTTTTGTCATTTCCTGGTAATTTTTGATTACCCTGAGCCCATTTCAGCCAAGTGTAACAGGAGGATAGAGACTGTAAAGATGATGCTGCCCTTGAAAGCTTATCAAGGCTGGAGTCACTGAAGGAACCAAATAAGTAGCTGCTGTTAAATAAACGTGAAGCTTTTCATGTGCAGAGCTGCCTGAAAAGTTGAGACCTGTGCAGGAGAAAGACAAATGAGGAGCAAAGGAGAGGAAAGAAACCTTTTTTGGTAACAGTCATGTGGTAGGAGGAGGAATGGAGGAGTGGGAGGAGTGCTGTGAATGGTGCAGCAGATCAGTCTGGGAGTTGTGATCCTGGTGTACAATACCAGGGGTGAAGATGCCCAAGATCTGAAGAAAAACAGCCCCTTGATGTTAGGGGTGTCTCCAAAGAGCATGGCACAGTGGGAAGGTGTATTTCTGCTCAGGAAGAAATGTTTGTGCTTTCCATAACAACTTTATGAGCAACGACCAAGTGACACTTGCTTGAAAACTTTGGGAAGACTGTGGCAGAGGACAAGAAGGATGTCAAATTGAAAGTAAAGCAGAAATTTCCCAGTGGAGCTCTCCAGAGCTGTGGCTTGGACTGAGCTGTCACTGGGTTCTCATTTTTCCTGCATGAGAAATGCATTTTGTGGAAAAGTGAGTTTGGTTTGGGAGTGAGACTTGAACCTGGTAAGCAGCCATAGCTGTGTGACTACACAGCTTCAGGGTGCTCTTCTCTCTTTGTAGGGTGTCTAATGGAAATCTAAGTCTGATTTGGGGTTGGTTTGTGTATATTTAATGCCTGTTGTAAATGTGGAGAATGGCACTTGGGGTTTGTTTTTCCTTCCCTCAGGTTTTAAAATGAATTTAAAAAGCAATGAATGATGTGAAAGGGAAACCTAGAGATAATTTGAAGGTGTTTGGTTTCTTGTTTGGTTTTGGTCTGTGGTTGCTACTATTTGCTCTTTCAAGAAACCATGATTCTAAACCAGAGTCGTCTTGTTTTCTGGCTGTTGTGTCAGGAGGAGGAGGAGATAGGAAAACATCTGGGGATAAAACATTGAACTAAACATTATATAGTTAAGTATAACTTCCATGAAATCATTGTCCTGACTGGTTTCTCCCCCCTCTTGATGGAGTATCAGGTTATCTTCTGCTTTGGACAGAAGAAAAAGTGCATTTTCCAGAAATTTTACTTGGTTCCTGGTCATTCCAGCACCTTTATCCTCTAGATGTGGTCACGTTTGATATTGTTCATGGCTTTACTGTGGTAGCTGAAGGTTGTTCAGAGCACACCAGACGTGCTTGGGGCCAGGACAGCTGAGGCTGTTGGGATGTACCTGAGGTGGAGCTCCTGCAGCACTCACCACTGCTTGTACCTCTGGGCAGGAGAGTGCAGGGGCCAGAGGCTCAGCTTTGGGCAAGTCTCAGGCTGAAGTCTGTTTGGAAGAGTAAGAGACAGTCTACATTAGAAATTCTAGAAGTAAATAACTTGAAAGCTTTAATTTGGCAGAATTTTCCGAGGTGGCCAAGGGGAGTTCAGAAAGATGATAGCCTCTGAATTGAGAGCCCCAAATGACTGAAGGAAACCTGCTTGAAGAAGTGACATCCAGGAAATGTTAACAGGAGCAAAACAACAGTTCTGTGTTCCATCCCTCCTCTGTCCCTCCTCCTTCCCCCTCCATTTCTTTGTTCTTATTTAATTTCTCTCTCTCTTTTCTCTCTCTTTTCTCTCTCTTTTCTCTCTCTCTTTTCTCTCTCTCTTTTCTCTTTTCTCTCTCTTTTCTCTCTCTTTTCTCTCTCTTTTCTCTCTCTTTTCTCTCTCTTTTCTCTCTCTTTTCTCTCTCTTTTCTCTCTCTTTTCTCTCTCTTTTCTCTCTCTTTTCTCTCTCTTTTCTCTCTCTTTTCTCTCTCTTTTCTCTCTCTTTTCTCTCTCTTTTCTCTCTCTTTTCTCTCTCTTTTCTCTCTCTTTTCTCTCTCTTTTCTCTCTCTTTTCTCTCTCTTTTCTCTCTCTTTTCTCTCTCTTTTCTCTCTCTTTTCTCTCTCTTTTCTCTCTCTTTTCTCTCTCTTTTCTCTCTCTTTTCTCTCTCTTTTCTCTCTCTTTTCTCTCTCTTTTCTCTCTCTTTTCTCTCTCTTTTCTCTCTCTTTTCTCTCTCTTTTCTCTCTCTTTTCTCTCTCTTTTCTCTCTCTTTTCTCTCTCTTTTCTCTCTCTTTTCTCTCTCTTTTATCTATTCCAGCCCAAAGTACACCTCTCCAGGCAGTCTTTTGCTCTGGGGAGTGTCAATGCACCACTTAGTTGCAAAAAATGTTAGCTTTCAGAAAAAAAATAACCAAAAGCATTAACACAAGAAGCACTGGGCACCTCTTCACATCTCCTGGGCATTGGTCAAACGCTGGCAGAGACTCCTTGCTTCCCTGAGGGTCTGGGACTCTGCTGCTGAGGTGTGTGTGTGTTGCTGCTTTCATTCCAGGGAGCTATGGTCCTGTCTCAGAGCTTGTAGTTAGTGAATTATTTAGCTGAGCTCAGGCTGCCTCCAAGCTCTCAACACCCAAGCTGCTCTTTGAAGCTGTGTGTGGAGTTGCTGGGGTGTCTTGGCTGAGGGTTTTGTGTTGCTGCTGGTGTTAAGCACGGCAGCTACTCCAGGGGAATTTATCACCTGTTTTTCTACCATGGAATGGTTCACTTTTTTTTTTCCCCCTCCACAAGTGTACCTTGGATACTCTTCAGAAGAAAAAGTGGTAGCTGAATATGTGAAATTCAGTGCTACGTCCTGTTTTACACTTCATAATTCTAACTAAAAACTACTGGTAGAATAAAGAAAAACACATAAGAGAGGGACTGCAAGGATTTGCTTCTGGAGGACACTAAATCAAGCAAGAGTTACTGTAGCTCTGGCGTCAGACAGTTCCTAAGTGCTTTGCTGAGTGATGGAAGAAGGCTTGGCTGCAGCTGCACTTGGGTTTGAACTTTGGAAGAGAGGATTCCTGACTTGCTGTGATTTCCAGATCTGTCTCATCTCCAAACCTGGGTGTTGTAAACACATCACATAAGGGTAGGAAACACTTCCTCAAAAGGTCTTGAAGATCTCACCATGTCTTATGAAATTGGGTTGTTTTACTTTGGGAGTGGGTTTGTTCTAAGCTGGTGACCCCACAGGACCTGACTAGTAGCTTGCCTTGAGCATGGTGGTGGAAGCATCTGCACCAGTCTAGCTGAGGGCAGTGTTCTCTTGTGCAGAGCTGCTGTGCAGTGAAGTAAAAGATGTCAAGTGTTTAAGCTCCTAACAAGGTTCTGTAGCCATTTGTTAAACACATTTGGATGCTGCTGTTAGTGTTTAGTGTTACATGAAGAGCTGTGCTGGTGCTAGGAAAGCTGCTGTCCTGAAGAACTGTATAATGGATGATGGAGAGAAGTACAGCACGAGGTGCAGTTCATAGAGCTCATGTTTCTTTTGCACCCAAGTTTGTGTAATTGGGTCTGAATAAAAGCAGTTATAGTGTTTTCTGGTGTGAGTTTGATTTTTGCAGCCTGAAAAATACTCCAATGAAGCCCTCCTGTGTTGTTTCTTCTCCCAAAGACAACCTCTCTTGGCTGTCTGCTCTCTCTGTATTCCTCCTTCCATTCTCCAGATGTTTCCTTACCTGTCTTTGCCCAAGGTTGCCTCCAGATCCCAAATTCTCTGACCTTGCTGCTGTGTTGATCATCTCTCTCTGCCTTCTTCACTGTTTGGCTTTTCTGAGCAAGCAAGACAAGCTTGATGGTGTGCAAAACCCAGACTTCTGCTGCTCTTCAGTGTTTGTAGACCCAGTATGACATGCAGCTACAGGCTGAGAGGTTGGGGATGGGGTGGGCTAGGACTAGTCCTGCTAGACCTTTGCCACTGAGGGTTGGTACCTGCTTAGATGCCTGTCTCCTGGGCTTCTGCCTGGGGCAGTGACATTTACAACAGACTTCTGTGCAAAGACAAGATAGTTGTTCTTGTCTCCTCTAAAGTATGACCCCCTGCTTTAATGTTTTTCATCCACTGCTTCTAAGTTGATCAAATTCTCAAGGGTCTTCAAGAGAAAGTTAGGAGTAACTGCTTGTCAAATTTACTAATTTGTACTCCAAAACATTGGGCAATTTAAATTTGTTTGGAGGAGTCATTTGACTTGTTTTAGGTTTGGATGTTTCAATCAATCTGGAAATCATGCAAATTAGAAAAAAAAAAATCAGCCCAAGCAAGTGAAATCTCCCCAAAAAAATAAAAAATGAAGCAGTTGAAAGCATGCTCTAGGGAGCTTGGGTACTCTGAATCAGCCATAGAACCAGTAAGGTTGGAAAAGATCTCTCAGATCATCATCAAGTCCAACCATCAACCCAACCCTACCATGGCCCAAAGTCCCACATCCACACGTTTTTTGAGCTCCATCAGCTCCAGTTCCTCCTAACACCCAATCCAAACCTCCCCTGGCACAGCTTAGTCCCACGTCCTTTACAACAGCACCTCCAACCTTTGGAGATGGTTTCCCTCACTTTTTCTCCCTTCTGTTTGCATCTGTTGCCAGCCAAAGCCAAATCCAAGTGTGGAGCCACCTTCTTCCCCTGCGCCAGCGGGATCCACTGCATCATCGGCCGCTTCCGCTGCAACGGCTTCGAGGACTGTCCCGACGGCAGCGACGAGGAGAACTGCAGTAAGTGGCACCCTGGGGGCACTCCCCTCCTCTCCACTCAGCAGGGCCACCTCAAAGGAGCCATCCCTTAGCCTTGCCTCGGAGTCAGATGTTCTCCCTGTCATCTAGGAGCCACGTCACTTGAGCTTTTCACCTCGAACGTGAATATTTTGAGTTGTTTTTAAGGTGCGGCTCACTCTGGTTTTGTAGAGTGCCTCTGGGATGCTTCAAGCCCCTTTGTAACTTGGAAAGGAGATTTAGGATGTGTGTTTTCTTTGAGCAGGCTCTCTGGACTCAAATGTAACTTCCAGTTAGACAAATATTCAATATAACTTAAAACTGAGTCATTTTTATTTGCCTGTTTGCTCCCACTGAAGAACACGACTTATTTCAGCAGCACACTTGGGTTTCTCCATTTATATATGTTCTCAAACAACAAAAAAAGCAAATACAGGGTTATTTAGTGAAACAGGTTTTGGGGAATGTTCTCCAAGTGGGACGTGCACTGGTGTGAGCTGTTCAGCTTCTAGGGAGGTCACAGGAGAAGGGTCATCTGGAGGAAGTGCTTGACTTGGGCTGAACCCCCCCGTGTGTGGCTGCATAGATCTGTTTGTATCCAGGTCCAGCAGGGGTAGATCACAGCTGTAGGGGAAGGTTTTGTAGCATCCAACAGCTCTGCTGCTATTAGGAGCTGGCAGAAGGGTGGGTCTGTAGGTGGAAGCTTGCAGCAAATAGTTGCTCATTCTCTTGTTGGAGCACGCTGAGTTTTTTCCCTTTTAATGACATTTAAAGGTCAGGAGGAGGACAGCAGACACCAGCTTTCAAAGATAACAAAAGAGGCCATCTTTACAATGATCTATCACTGTCTGCTTGGAGGACTTGCCTTTCTTGCTTGTTTGCTGTTAAGATGCCATCTGTTGTTGGGCTGGAGAGTCTGGTTTGGGCCCTGGGAGGACTGTGGCAGGGAGACAGCACCTCTGTGGAGCAAGTGAAGGTAGAGAAGAAGGATTGAAGGCCCAGGAAATTATTTTGGGTCATGTTTAAACAAGCAGACTAGAAAGAAGTTTTAACAGAGATGCTTTGAATATCCTTGAGCTGATGAGCTGACCAGTAGCAGGTTTCAACTGAAGATGCTCATGGAGCTGGTGGTGAATGACATAACTTCCCATGAGCTTCTCCTGTGTAGCTCCAGTGGGACCTTGCAGCTGATGGGGAAACTGATGCTGATCATCTCAGTTCTCCATGCCAGTTAAGCACACTTGGTGTCTCCTCCCACATCCAAGTGTCTGGTCACTCTTACAGAGGAACAACACTGGAGGCCCTACACTGACCTGGAAAACCAACGTGCCATGCAACCATGTGCAGCAATTTCAGGCCAAGGGAGATGTAGCACACTCATGATAAACATACTTTTGGGGAGCTGGAGAAATTGGGATTGTTTGTTCTATAAACTGCAGGTTATATTCCTGACAGACTTGAAAATTTCATGTTTGGGGTTTTTTTTTTGAAGACTCTTTAAAGGCAGCTCGTAATGTAAAGAAGCAAAAATAGGAAGCCAGTTAGTATTTGGGGACTGTGATCTCCTTTGTTATTTTGGCAGAGAAGCACTGTGAAGCAGGCAGGGCATCTAAACAGCTTTTTTTTAAGGTTTTCAGTTGGGAAGATGCATTCTGTTTCAGTTGCCTCATTACCAAAATCTGGCAGGAGTTCAGAGAGGAGTGCCAAAAGTTATTAAGGGACAGAGAGATTGATTTATGAGGAGATATTAAAAACTGCTAAATTATGCATATCTCAGCTGAGTGATGACTCTTTTGGAAGACAAGCTCTACATGCTGTATGTGAAGGGTGCAAACACTGTTGAAGGAGGGGCTGTGTAGTTGTGTAGGCTGGGCTATGGCTTAAGAGTAAAGAGGTGAAATTAGAAAAGGGAAAACTGATGAATCCCAAGGAAACCTTGACAGGGAGATGCATTGGAGCTGTGATGTCATCTCTACTGCTTGGAGCTTTACATGAAAGTAGATGTAGCATCTTACAGCATCTTTATTGCTGAGTTTGGTGTGGGTGAGAAGGCTGCTTTACCTAAATGAGTTTACTTAAACACTACTCTGGTTTTTCTCTGTTTTTAATTTTGCTCTATTTGCTTTCAAACACTAAGAGGCTGAGGAATATCCACGTTGCCATTGTAGTGACTCAACACAGGGAGGAGAATGGGGAAGGTGGAAAAGACAGACACAGGGGTAACTAAAACACTGCCTGGCAGTTCTCAGCCAGGGTTGTGAGCTCATAATCTGAAACCTGAATTAAAGTGAGTTGGTGGTAATGGGAGGCAATGTTTATGGTAGGCAATGCTACCCTCCATCTGTCTTCAGTGTGAGCAAATGCTGAGCACTGAAGAGTGATGGTGGCAGGGGCTCCCATGGAAGTGAGCAGAAGGCTTGTCACAACTGTGGGTGGATAACTCTCTGCTCATAGTGAATCCTGCATGAATGAGACACTGCAGCTCTCTCTGGTGAGAGAGGCAGGGCTGGTTTCATTGCCAAGTTACTCCCACCAACAGCTGGATTGACCAACTGTTGAGCTGTGACCTCTTGTTGATTGCTTAGTGGCTGTTCCCCTGCCTGGGTAAGAATTTCTGAGGAAATATCTCACTTTCTCTTCTTTTTTTTTGCAGCAGCAAATCCCTTGCTTTGCTTAGTGGCTATTCCACTGCTTGGGTAAGAGAATTTCTGAGGAAATATCTCACTTTCTCTTCTTTTTTTTGCAGCAGCAAATCCCTTGCTTTGCTCCACTGCCCGATTCCACTGTAAAAATGGTCTTTGCATTGACAAAAGCTTCGTGTGTGACAGTCAGAATAACTGTCAAGACAACAGTGATGAGGAGAGCTGTGAAAGCCCTCAAGGTAGGCACAGGGGTTTTAATCTCTTCTGCATATTTTGTTTGAAAGTGGTGTGTCGAGTCTTGTGAGGATCTCAAAACACAACCTGACTTGTTTGCTTTTCAACTTCTAGTGCTTCCCAGGTTTGTTTTCAGTGACTTAGTACTTTATAAAATGGGAAGTATATAGGAATGATTGGAGGTGAACAAATGATGGGACATCAGCTGCTCAGCATTTTAATGTCTGAGGTACTACTGAGAGATAAGAGGAGGCAAAAGATGGGAGCCGGTGGATGTTGGCAGAGGAGATGCCATGTGCTTGGGTCTGTAGGAAGCAGGACACGTGAAGAGAGAAAGCAGGGTGTGCAGGAAGAAGAAATTAGGGAAGCTGAAGGAGAATGACTTTAATATCTAGCTGCAGTGATGATTTCCTCCTTTGTGGAAGAGAAAAATAATTCTGAGCTTATTATGATGATGAACGTTCTTGACAGCTCACAGGGAGAGAGAAAACACACAACAGCAATGCCAACAAAACAGGATTTGTAGTGATGCTATGTGACAGTCCCTTCTGTGCCATTCCTCTGCCTCACCTCTGAGCTCTTCAAGGGCTTCAGGGCTCATCCTGGTGACTCTCCTGCTTGCTGGGCTACATCACAGCCTGGGAACCTCAGATCAGAGCCTCAGAGAGGGGGGTCTGGGCTGCCCCCACCCTCTGCCTGGGCAGGGGAGGAGAAGGCTGGTGAGGAACCACTGGGTGTATGTTGCTGCTGCCTCTCTGCTCAGGGCAAGGTTGTTTTTCACTCCATGCCCCAGGCAGCCTAATGAGATTAATGTGGGTGGTAAGGTTCCTTGTTGGGTTTCTTTTTTATTTGCTGTTGGCTTGTGAAGCTTAAAGCAGCAGTGTTCTTTTCCAAGGTTGGAATGACTGCTTCCTCTGCAGATTAATTGGCTGGATTGCCTCCAGGTTGTTTGTTGTCATGACAATCTGCTTTTGGAAGTGACTGTCAGGCTGAGGAGAAGAAAAGGGCTGTATTTCATGAAGCCCTTACTTTTGTCTTCATCTTTGGTTCTTCTGGAAAAGTCAGATTATTAAGAGGGTTAAGCACAGTAATTCTGCCTGATCCTAGGCATGAAAGAGCCCCAAACAAGGAAGAAGGAACTCTCTCTCATTAGCACAAAAGCAGGATTGGTTTGTGGGCTTTTTTAATTAAAAAAAAAAGTCTGAGCTAGAGGGTTGGGACTGAGAGATTCCCCAAGTGACATGCTGGATGTGGGCAGTGTGTGTGATTGCCTTGGGCAGCTCAGAGCCTTCCTGAGTTGCCATTTGCCATCTGTAGGTGGCCCATGCTCATGGACCTGTCTTGCAAAGAGAGGATTAAGGACCATCATGTGCTCAGCTTCCCATCTGAATGGCAGTGATGGTTCCCTCTGGAGTTTGCAGCTATGGGTATGTCTGTCCTGGCTTCCAAACACACCGACTACATTGTGTTAATCAACAATTAGAGGCTGTTGTGGGCAGTTTTTCATTTCTCACAATTGTTTCTACAGCAGAGCTAATTACTGTAATTACAGGGAGATTCTTGTTAACACAGTACCCAAGAATCCTGGTCATTAACTAGAACTCAAGTGCTCTGGGTTACTCAGGGACAGTCTGTAGGGTACTATAAAATCAAGAGAGGGTTTTATTCCCACTAGCTGTGTTATCTTGAGTGTGGTACCTTTAATTCAGTGGACTTGAGTGTGGTCTGACATATGAGATTGCCCTCATGTGCTATTTTTCTCTCTAAAACCTTGTTGATTTAGAAATCACTAAGCTTCTGAACCATTGCCTGATAGTGTCATTATCTCCAGTTAGCAGCTATGGGAAGAGGGGGCACAGGTCAGCTAAATGAAATGCTCCCAGGGTGACATGCTGGCTGGAAGGAGCAGAGCTTCATCCCTGCTTGTCTGCTGCAGGGGGATGTCCTGAGATTGAATCAGTGTCTGCAAACTGTTTGGAGATCCGCTGATAACATGTGGCAGAGGAGTGTGAATTATTAATTGGTACTTTGCTCTCCTCCTGCTCTTGGGTATACTGACAAGCTTTGTAAATTACCACCTCTTCCTACTCCTTCATGAACTTCAAAGGCCTCCTTTATCCTGCTGTCATTACTGGAAAGCTCCAGTTTGGTTTGTGTCAGCTAC
Source organism: Merops nubicus (assembly GCF_000691845.1). Lineage (NCBI taxonomy): Eukaryota > Metazoa > Chordata > Aves > Coraciiformes > Meropidae > Merops > Merops nubicus. The sequence continues at coordinate 50,788 of NW_008628852.1, forward strand.
TCCTCCATGCAGAAAGTTGCTTTCAATCCAGGAGGGTCACTCTGCAGGCTGGGAAAACAAGAAGGTGACCCCCAAATGAAAAACATATTGACATGGAACACTTCAAAATGTGCCCTCCTTGGTGAGTAACAGCTTGGCTAGCGTGCTGCAAGGTGAGATGAGCCAGAAGCTGCAGGGTTAGGAGTCATTTTAGTCATAAGCAGGGGTGGATTTAATTGAGGGGAGGGGGACAGAATCCCCTGGATTTAGTTGTGAAAATGGAAGGTCAAATTTTTGAGACAAAGTTTGCACCCTCCTGTCTCCTTCCCCCTTGTGAGTGTTGCACCTCTTGCAAAGGTTTGTAGCATAGTAAGAGTTTAAAAATTAAACCCTGGCAATTTAGCATCAAGTCAAAGAATTCTGCTCTAATTCCCAGCAGCAATTATTTGTAGCTCTTGTAGCTGCCATGGTAAACTTCAGAGCTGTTCCTTTAATACCACCCCAGCTATACTTTGGTCAGGTCCAGTTTCCAGCATTGAAGTAGCAAGGGCAGACACTTCCCTGAGTCTGGAATGTGGTGTAGGAGGTATCTGAATTTTGGGATTGTCTGGAGGATGTAGTTGGTTGGATTGTCCACGTGACTTTCATTTATGAATTGCTCTTTCTAGGGTGTCATTACAGTTTTAACAACACTTGGAGCAATTGGGAATTTCTGCTGCTGTTCTATACTTCATGGATCTTAATCTGGCAAAGTTTCTCTTCCCTCATACCCTTTTTTTTCCTCTTATTCCTTAAAGATGTTTCCCTGTGCCTTGAATCAGCCAATGGTGCTAATCACCCACAGCAGCTACTCTGGGCATACTCCTCAGACCTGCCTGGGAGGGGATTCCTCCTCCTCAATACTTCTCAAGAAGTCCTAAAACTTGTTCAGCTTTAGGACTGCATTTAATTTATTGTATTAATTGCTTTTTCTCTGAAAGTATCTTTACAGTGCTTCTTCCTTTAGTCTCTCCTCCATGTTGTCCTTTTAGTCTAGAAAGCTTTAACTTCACAAGCGTACTGGATATTTTAATTCAATCCCATTTTCCTTTTGTCCACCTCTTTTCTTTCCTTCTAAGTTTGCTAAATACCTTCAGTAGCTTTAACTCTGTTGCCTAGGAAAGGGGTTTTATTGCTGCCAGTCTCTATTCACTCTGCCTGGTGCTGTGGAGAGAAGCTCTTGGCTTCAGTCAAGTTCCTCCAATTCTAGCTCTGCAGTTGTTAGTAAACACTATCCCTGAGGTCAAGATATAAACCAAATGTTTTCTAAGTGTCCTAAAATTGATTCCTGCCCTGTGTTTTTATAGTGTATTGGGTCATGTCCTCTGCTGGAGAATGGATTTAGAGGCATATATGGTTGGCATAAGTCTCTGTTCTTTCCTCTGTGAGAGGTATAAATTGCTGGTGTAAAAATTTGGCAGCATGTTAAAAAATGAAAAATCTGACCCTCTGTCAAAGGAGTAGAAAACAGCTCAAAAAGCTGGCTTGCTAAAATTATTTTTTAAGTGGTAATATACATTCTGTAATGATATTTTCTGTGGATTTTAGGTGTGGGTGAGGCAAAGTTAGAAGGGGACTGGCTCTCCTGGTAAACACTGTGGCCCATGGCTGGTGTCTGCAGGGTTGAGTTACAACACAAAGGGGGTTTTAGAACTGACAGCTAAGGGGAACACATTCCCTAAATCTCAATGAAATACCACAAAACCTAATTTATTAAACACAAATAGCTCCCAGAACGTCCCACTCTGTATGAAGTATGGTTACAAGCAGACTTTGCACGGGGCAAACTGAAATTCTGAGATTCCCAAATGCTGTGGTATCCCTTAGACATCCCAGAGCTTTGGAGTCTCATCCTGGCTGCATACTTTTCCTTCTATTGAGTTTCAGTTTGACTCATTATTGACTCAGTCTGTAAACTGAAGCTCAGCTTGCAATTATTGTGCATCAGCTTAGCCCAGATTCAGCCTACAGCAGGAAAAAAGAGGCAGGCTAAATAGAAGCAGAAACTCAAAGGATACAAATAAAATGTCACTGGATGTTTTATTAATTGAGGGCTTTACATGACCATATTTTGCTCTCTGATATCCCTGTTGTGTAACACTTGCTAGATGGAAATGCTTTTGTCAGCTCTGAGTTGCTTCTTTCCTCTGTTCCTCCACTCCCTGATTGAGACCAGGCTGCTGCTTCTTTCCCTTTTTCTCTCCTCATGAGCTTATTTATTTGAGAGAGGTCTTGTCAAGACAAAAAAAGATGCATCTGCATGGAAAGTAATAGGTAAGGTGAGCTCCAGTACTCTTATGACTTGGAACTGGTATTTCAGATGACCATAAATTCCCCTGGGCACTTATTTGGACAGCATATGGACTCCACAGTCCTTGCTGCCCCCCCAGCCAGCCTGGCATTTGTAAAATTGATTGCTGATCCCCTCATTGAACAGCAGATGATACCACAGGCATTGCTGTGGGTGGTCCTGGGCTCCCTCAGAAGCTATGTCACTTCAGAGTGGGTCTTGGCTGTGTCTGCAGGCTTGGAAATCAGTCTGAAATAGGTGTGGGGGTCTCAGGAAGAGTCCAGGCAGCTGGGACAAGTGGATGGGTCACAGAATCATTAACATTGGAAAAGATCTCAAACATCACCAAGTCCCACCATCAACCCAACACTCCCATGACCACTAAACCATGTCTTGAAGTGCCACATGCACACGTTTTTTGAACCCCTCCAGGGCTGGTGACTCCACCACCTCCCTGGGCAGCCTGTTCCAATGCCTCACCACTCTGTCAGGAAAGAAATTCTTCCTAATGTCCAGTCAAAACCTCCCCTGGTGCCACTTTAAGCCCATTTTTTTTTAATCATCCTATAGCTGGTTACTTGGGAGAGGAGACCAACCCCCACCTCACTCCAGCCTCCTTTCAGGGAGTTGTAGAGAGCAAGGTGGTCTCCCCTCAGCCTCCTCTTCTCCAGGCTAGACAGTCCCAGGTCCCTCAGCTGAAGGGAAGAGGCAACAATCTTCTTCTTGAAGAAGAGGCAACAATCACCTTGCCCTGAAAGCAATTCCTTGAAGATAGTAAGGATGGAGAAGTGACTTTGTGTCTCCAGCTTGTATTTTGCTGTTCTGTAGACAGCTGCTCCTCAGGATGCTGATGGTGGGTTGCCTTCCCTCCAGGCACAGCTTATTCCCATGCTGGAAGTGTCTTATTGGACTCATGCTGTAAGTCCATGTGGGTTTGGGGTGGGTTTTTTTGGTTGCTGTAGCTGAAATTGCAATTCTCAAGCTAGTTCCAGAAACAGTGCATGCAGGTAGTAACCAGGTACCAGCTACTTTCCTCCCAGCCAGTGGCTGGAAAGGGGAGCTGGGAATTGAGGCTGTAAATTGCATGGTTTTTTTTCCTCTCACCTATGCAGAAATAGAATACAGACTCTTAATGATTGAGTGCAGAAATTTTTACCTTCACTTTGTGGCATTTTTGCCTAACTAACAGTTCCAGAAGATGGTGATGAGGTGACTACCCAGTTCCTTTGCCTGGGCTTCAAAAACAGGTGATAAAATGTCATGCTAGAGAAAGACAAGCTTAAAATAAAGGATATTCTTTTTCCTCATTGTTCCTGAGGCTAATTCAATTCTCTTGAGCTCTCATTAGTAAAAATCAATGCCTTTCCAATACATTTTCCACAAGTGTTTAACAGCAGGTAGGTGTTGGGAATATATCATATGTGTTGGTGTGTCACACCATGTCCTGGCTGAGTTTTATCAACTTTTCATAGGTGTCAGTGTCATTTAATTGTGCAGAAGGCTCCTTTGCTGGACCATAGGTGCCACCCCCCTGTCTTCTTGCTGTCAGTGGAGGGAAACCAAATAAAAGGCCTGGAGGTTAATTTTTGACTCGCTGTAAAGCAAAATTAATTCCAGGTAAGGTGACCAAGTGCTTTTTCCAGTTGTTGTAGGAAAGGATTATGGCATTTGTGTTTGAAATGGACCAATAAAAATTAAAATTCCAGTTTTTCAGTACTGGGACAACTGGTTTTTGATGGAAAAGGATAATTGCCATAGCCAATGTGTGCCAGAGAGGAGGCCCATCAGCCCTGCACCTCCAGTCAAATGGCCAACCTTGTTCTTTAGCCTGATGATCAGCATCAACCTGAGCTAAGTGATAATGCTTCAGCCTAAACCTGGCTTGGAGACCTGCCTGCCTCAACCAGGGCAGCCAAAACTCTGAGGTGAATCTAAGCTTCAGTGCTGTGGCCAATCTTGGCCCTGTCTGTAAGGACTGGTGAGAAATGGTTTCCCCAGGTGACCTGTTGAGTGTGTCAGGGTTTCATGGTTTGGGTTCCTCACCAAGCCCTGCAGCTGCCAGCAGTAAGGTTGGAAGATGGGGCTCCTAAAATGTCAGGCTGCAACAGTGTCCCCAGCTGAAACTGGTTTTGCATGTGCCTAAAATCTGTGTCTTTTCACCACTTCAGCTCTCTGTGGGAATCATTTGTGACCTGTGAGCTCTCTCATTGGTGTGTTCTTCCTCAAATGTAAAGCCCCAAGCAAAGCCAACGTGACCAGGTGTAAAAGTGCCTCTGTTCAGATGATGTAGCACTTGAATACATAATCAATTATCTCATTGACCTAGAGCAGCATGTTTTCAGTGTAGACACCCCCCTGGAGCAGGGGTATCAAGCTCTGCTGGAAAGTTTTACTGACATCTGCTCAACAAGAGTAAATGCAGCAACTCCAGGTCAGGCAGGTGCCTCTGGAGCTAGAGACTGGGCTGGTGCAACACCCTTGACTCGTGGGAGGAGAAGCAGCTAGAAATGCAGAATTGCCCTCAGAAGTGTAGGTGACCCCAGGGGGGTGGGACCTCAGTAGATCTGGGCAGTTTGGGTCTGTTATTTTGAGAAATCCTTTGAGTAATTCTGGTTTTTTTGAGTGGTTTCATACATAGCTACACTTGTACAGAAAATATCATTTTCCCACATCTTGTATGAGAAATAAGGGTATGGATAACTAAATTGGGGAGGGGAACACCTCACAACAGAGGTGGTATTGACATCAAAGTGTGTCTACAACACCTCCCTGTGTCTCCATGCCCCCTGCTTCCAGATGCTGGTCCCAGGCAGGTCAGTGGGAGCATTAACTTTTCTGCAGCCCAAGCATAGGGCATGGGCTGCTTTATTGCAGGTCACACTCTTCAGTTGCTGCACCAGTGTGCTGTATTCACCATGCAGCATAAATCTCTCCAGGGTGAGTTTTAAAACCTGAGCCTGTTGCCAGCCAGGGTTCCAGAGAAAGGTATTTCATCCTGCCTGAGCTAAAACTAGCAATGAAACTCGATAAGCAAGTGGATTACCACAAAAAGAAAGTTTCTTGCCAGGCTTTAGATGAAGCTGAGATTCATCCTCAGCCAAGCATTTCAATGCTGGTAAATCTGTGAAGGATAAGGCTGTTGAATTCTAGCTTTCTCTGCTGCTCTTGCATTCAAATTTGTGTCCCAGAGTCTGATCAAGCTGCTTTGGAAAGCTTGGAAATTGTGAAGTGGTGAGAGACATCACAGTTTTTGGTCTGTGTGCTGTTCCTTGGGCTTGCCAAAGTAACTCCTGCTCCCCTCTCACATTACCAGCTATTCCCTGCTAATTTGCTACAAAGGATTGTGTTAAAAATCCATATTTATGAGGGATGTTGAAAACATAAAGCAATTACACGGTTTTCAATTACATAAACATCAACATGCAATGGGAATTAGAAGCTGAATAATTAATTTTCTGTTTATTTGTAATATGAAGTCTATGCAAACAGTAAAACCTGGAGAACAAGGGGGAGGAGTGCAGGTGGTAGTGCCATAAAGTGCTTTTAGTGTCTCTACTCCAGATGTCCAAGTAGGTGTTGGTGGTTAAGGGAGGTAGCAAGCTGCTGAGCAGGAAACATTTAGTCCAGAAGTCCTGTTTCTACCTGTGCCCTTTTAGTCCAGAAGTGTTTCCACCCCCTTGGCTGAAGGTTGGGACAATGGATGTGCCTCTTCATGTGTCCTGAGCCCAGAGGTGGCAGCAGCCAGAGCCACCTGATGCTCTCCTGCCCTGCCCTTGGGCATCAGGTTGGTTAATGACTGTCATATCCCTGATTTCTGTTTTACAGATGAAGAATAGCAAATTTTGGAAAGCTTGGTGACCTATTAGGAAGTCATTTGAAGAATATAAATATCCTGCATGGTTTCTGGTGTCACCTGAAGTGCACCAACCAGTCGCTGTGGAATGTGGGCATTGGTGCTAAATGACATCAGAGCAGAAGCTTTCAGGGCTTTGTTTATTCCAACAGTTCTTGCAGCAGAGTAAATGCAGTGATTAGCAACCAGGCCTTAAGTGGAAGTAATTTCAAGGATGGGTGTTTTTGTGAAGAGGTTAGGGAAATGTTACACTGCACTAAAACCTCTGGGAATTTAAAAAGTAGCTTGTTCCATTTGTTCAACAGTTTATTCTTAGATCATCATTTCCCTCAGCCTCCTACAGCTCCTCAACACCAGCTTCATTGTAGTGGTGGCTTCTGGGCTTTCAGAGGCACATCTCCCCATGGCAAAGGGTGCCCATGGTTTACCCTCTGCAGGAGACTTGGGACTGTCCTACAGAACCAGTTCTAGAGCTGAGAGTTTCCTTTGAGGAAGGTTTTCTCAACTGAAACCTGAACTGTTGTGTCAGTTGCCTTGGAAGTCCACGTGGGTGAAGCTTGGTGTGCAAGGAGGTGATTTAGACCTGGCTGGAAGGAGGTGGATCATTCTGGGCCATGGAGTGGAAGCTCTGGGAAGTGTGTGGCACTGGTGCTTGTAGAAACCCATAGCTGTAGGAGGATGGGATGGGAAAGAGTGGGTCCTTATGCTGACTAGCTTGCTGTCTAATTTAATTTTCCTTTTTCACACTCTAGAAGCAGAAAAAGCTTGTGACTTTAGGAAAGCAATGCTGTGGGGGAAGTTACATCCTTGTTTAATAACTGGACAACTGTGATCAACCAGGAAAAGGCAGATGAGGAGACCATATGTTCTGTTCAAAAGCTGACAAATTCCACACTGAATGGTTTCTTATGTTCTTTTTGCTTGCTATTAAAGGCAAATTTGTCTGGCCAGATTAGAACAGGTATATTGGTGATGAGTTAGAGAGGTTCCTCAGTGGTGGGCTTAAACCATGCCCCAATTTATGTATTTTTTTAAAATTTTGGGTTGTTTGGTTTTATGAAAGGATCGCTTGGCTGTGGTCTTGTCATTTGCTCTTGTGTGGGAACCAGCTCATGTAATTAACACTGAGATGCTGATAACCTTCTGTGATCAGTTCTGTGATGAATCAGCTGCCAAGGTTTACAGTCCTGAGCCCAAATTCTTCCTCCTCCCATTGCACCAGTAACACAAGTGACATTGAATCCCTGAGCGTTTGCTGGTCTCTCCCTTATTGTCTAGACTCCCTTTTCCACCACCTCTTGATATATAAAATCCCCAAAAGCTGATGATTATTTGGCAGCCAGATGAGATCAGATTCTAGTCGTGACTGATAATTGCAAGAAAATATCCAGAGAGTTCCTCTGTGGCCAAGTTGGATGAAGTTCAAGACTCCATGCATGAAGGAGCACTGGCTGGCTGGAGGTGCCTGAGGAAATGTGTAGTAGCATCCAGAGAGTTCCTCTGTGGCCAAGCTGGATGTAGTTCAAGACTCCATGCGTGGAGGTGCCTGAGGAAATGTGTAGTAGGGGTATCCTGAGCTGAACAGATTGGAGAGAGATCACAGCATGATGTCTTTGCAAGCTCTACAGCCTGTCTGAGGTGGAAACCAAGCCACAAGGAAAAACACTGGGAAATAAGTTAACCTTTGGGTAATGAATTTCCCAGGAAGGTACAGGGGTGCTTTCAGTCTGTGCCTTTCTTACCTGTACATCAGTAATGTGGTCAGTCTTGCCAAAAAGCCAGTAAGTAGGGAGTGGAGAAAACACACTGAGCCTATTCCTGTCCCCTTTCATCCATCTTTTCACCCTCACCAGGTTCTCTATTTTCTCTCATTGGAAAAAATTTCTTCAAGCCATTTATTAAGTTTTTGTGTGTAAAGAACTTGAGTCAAATTTATGCTTCCCCCTGTTGTGGTTTGGGGCTTTTCATTGCTTTCTTCCCTGCAAGCCATCAGGAGCTTCTTCCTTACAGGTTCCTGTTGTTTGTTTGCTTTCTGCTTTCATTCTCTCTTCAATTTTTGCATCAGGCTCTTTCTTCACTTGTTTGTCTTTGGCTTTTCTTGAGGCATCAAACAAGAGCAACTATACATGAAGCTGCATTCAGACTTCAGTCCACCACCTACAGTTAAAATACTGCAAAGTTTTCTTACCCTATTTAGTTAACTCTTTCCTACTCATTTTTTCTTGTATTTTAGTGTCACCCTGGAGGGATGGGAAGCACTTGGTGCACATTCCTTTCTGTTCCACCCAGCTCTGAGGTGGATCACAGCTCTCCTCTCTCACAGTGCCAGACAGGGACCCTCCATGAGAACGTTGCCTGCTGGCAGCATTCCTAGGAAATGTGTGTTCCTTGATTATCATTTCAGCAGAGATTTAATATTACGAGTTCAATGGTGTCTGCAGGTCACCATCAGGTGAGAAGAGGAGTTGGTTGCTGCTCCAGTTGTGCTAAAGCTGTTAGAGCAGGAATTTCCTTTCTGCCTCTTTCACCACCTGATTTGTACTGCTTGTATTTTATGGCCTTGATTCACAGCACGTGTCCTGAGTTTCTGTGGTGCTCCTAGCAGCTCCTAGCCTGTGGTTTGCTAGGTGGGAGCAGCCTCCTGATGCTTTTGACATGAGGTGGGGGTGTTGGCTGCAGCACGTTCCCACTGGACACCAGACCCAAGCCCTTGCAGTGGAAGGTGGGGGTCTTGGACTAAGTTACTGCATTGAAGCTTCTACAGGAACTGCATTCATAGTCCACTTTTGGAGTGTAAGCTGGGAGCAAATCCTTTTCCCCTCTTTTCTTTGCCATCCCCTTTTCCATTCTACTTTTACTGCACAGTGGAAGCACCAGGGAAATGAAGAGGGTGCTGTGCACCTCTGCCCTTTTCACGTTGAGAGGGGGATGTGTCTCTCTTCTGTATGCTATGGCTATGTCCCAACAAGAAAGCCAAAAGCTATGATGATGGATTTTTTTCCCAAAGCATGTTTAGATGCACAAGTCAAGTCAACTTTTAAGCAGGTTCTGTGCTCTTAGGCATATTTGAAACAATCAGCCCTTTGTGTAAAATCAATATTCTTCTTTTAAAGGAGAAAAATAGTAAGGCACCAAAGAAAAAAATAATGTAAGTAAAACTTGCAAGAGCACTGACTTCAGCAGGTATCACACAGGCTTTGTGTTCACTTCCCTCCTTGTTAGGTGCTTCAAAGAGGATCTCCAGTGCTTGACAGTTGTGTTTGCACCACTCTGTTGTGCCTTGTGCTGTCCAAGATTCAAGGCCTCAGGTGATGAGGATTTCATTGCCATTCCTTGGAAAATTACTGTACCTGCAGGTCTCACAACAAGGTCTCCTGTTCTGACTTCACCTCCACTCTAAAGCCAAGTAAAACTCTTCAAGTCTTACATGGCCTGCCTGCTTTCTGGAAGCCTGTGGTGTGGGTACAGGGTGACTTGAACCTTCACCTTCCCTTTCTGTTTTTCAGGCACAAACTCTCCAGCTCTTTGGTTTCTCAAGCAGGGGAATGGATTTATCTCAGCAGCTGTGGGTGAAGGCTGATGCTGAGATTAGAGAGCTCTGCCCTACGTTGGGCTGCTCCCACTCTTTCTGTACAGTGTGCCCTGCATTTAAGGACCATTCCATCCCATCTGCATTTTTAATGAAGATCTCCTGGACCAGATGTTGCTGAGTCTTACTGAGTAACTCCCTTGCAAGGTTGTGCATGTGCTGAGCTGGCATCATGTAGTGCTGAGCTTGTCTTCAGACTTGTGACTTCTCCAGTGGTTAGACCAACCTGATTTCAGGCTCATTCTGTCATTAGGAACTTATTAAACTACTGCTCCATGGCTTCACCTTTAAACATTTCCCTTTCTGTTGACATCTGATGTGGTTCCACCTGGATCTCCTTCAGTCCTCTGCATTTTATCTGTGGCAGGGTTAACACCCCCTCACCCCCTCCCCTCAAGAAGTCTCTTGTGTTTGCTTAGGTGCTTCATTTCAGAGGAGTGCAGGAGGGATGGAGATGGTATGACTTCATTATTTATTATTTATTATACTGCTTGGGCTTTTTTGATCTCTGGAACTCAAAACAATGATCAAATAAGGATTCTCTTTCATTTTCCTTGGCACTAGTTTCTCTCCCCATGGATGGAAGTGACTGAGGTTGGTTCTCACAGTCAGTGACTGCTAAATCTCATTAATCAACCCTCAGTCCAGCTGAATTTATTACCTATTTCTATTTTTGCTGCATCTCAAGTTCTAAGCCCTTCTTTCTGCCCTACATAGTTTACATTTAGTATTTCAGGCTGAAACTGTCTCTTGTGAGCCCGGGGGGCAAAGCTTGGGGGTTCCCAAATTTTTAGCATGTCCCTTGAGCAGGATCTTGTTGTGGTGGCCAGCATGGAGACACCCTTGAGGAGCAGAGAGGGCAGCAGGGTCCAGGTCTAGTCCAGGGACCAGCCCAACCCCTTTGGGGTGGGGGAACTGTGCTGGTGTCCAGCTGTGGGGGGTGAAAGGAGCTCTGCTGCAGCCTCAGCAAGTGCTCCCCAGCATCTGCTTTCTAAGGCACTGCATGAAAACGATTCCAGGGAGCAGAAATATGTTTGACTCGCCAAAAAATTGTGTGAAATGTCTCAAAAAGCAAATCTGGTGAGGAGGAGATCTTCCTTGGCAGGTAGAAGGAGGGGAGGAAGATAACATTTGTGTATTTTTTTACTGCTTTGAAGTACCACCTCTCACAGCTTACCATGTACTTAAATCTGTCTGCTTACTAACACACTAGTTTCCATTTCAAACCTAAGTATAATTAATTTAACTTCATAAACATGAGTGTCTATATTAAAAAAAAAGTAGTAGTAAACCTTGAGGGACGTTGTTCTTCAGAGTGTTATGCATCCTGCTTTCTCTGGCAGTTCCTTTTGCAGAGCAGTTTACGTGCAGCTTCAAAGCATTTATCCTGCTTAAAAACAATGTTAAGTATCTTAATTAGCCTGGAAAATGTTGAGTGCTTTTTTTTGTGCTTTAATATATTTTAAAGATCTTTTTCGTGGTGAGACTTCAAAGTGACATTTCTACAAGTCCTTTGACTGTGCAGGCAGGCTGTCAGATTTTCCAGAGCTCTCTAAGCTACCTGCTGACTATTTTTTTGGGCTATCAGGATATCTCAGCAGATGAGATGAGGTTTTTACAGTGAGATCCACAAGCCAAGGTGAAAAATGTTAGAAGAGTTGGTGCCACATCACCAAGACTTCTAGGAAGAGGGAGAGAGAAGGCTTGAGGGAAGGTGTTTATGGTCACTGCTGGAATGAGGGGGCATGTGAGCTGTTGCACAGCACAAAAAGGAGAGGTCATTGGTGATGCTGAAGTGGGGAAGATGCTCTGTGTCTTCATACCAACTCACTCAGCAGCCTCTGGTGCATCTCAAAGGGATGCTGCCCGTTGCACAGTGTGGTCTCATGGACAGGAGGAGCTCTGGGCTCTTCTGCTGGGCCCTGGGAGCTTGGTAGGTCAGTGTCACCCTTCCTTGGGGCCTTTTCCACCTCTGGTGGTAGATGGTCTGTGGGTAGAACCACTCCTTGGCTGATGTGATTTTGGTTCTGTGGGTGGAGAAGCATAGTGGGGAACGTAGATGTGAGTGGGAGATGTAGCTCTTGACCCCTGGGCAGTCCAAGGGAGGGGAAGGATGTTTTTTTGTGTGAAACTCCCAGGAAAAGGTGAGTGGGGAGGGTCTGCAAGCTGTGAGTAAATGCATTTTTGGGAAGAGTATCAACCTGTCTTTTCCTGCTTGAGTCAGCCCAGGAGGGCTGAAGAAGATTCTACCTGCAAGGCTGAAAGCCCTGTCTGCTGTCCTTCAAAAGCATTTAGTGTTATAAAGGACAGTGCCACCCTGCTCTGCCCAAGTGTGCCTTCCATGGAGCATGGTTGTGGTTCCCTGAGGAACCACAGCAGGAGTCCTTGCTGCCAACATAATGCTCCTGCCTCCAGGAGGGCAGAGTGAACTTCCCTCTGCAGACTCACCAGCAGCTCACAGAACCCATCACTGCCTCTTTCAACTCCTTGGCTATAAAGACACATTTTTTTTTTGAAGTGCTTCCAGGGCTCAGGTTGGTCCCTCTGTGTTCTCTTAGGTGCCTCTTGCAAATCAGGTACTGACCCTTGAAATGTGGTTCTGTATTTCAATCAGGACTTTGTGTTTTCATCTGAGATGGGGACTGGAATATTGCAGGATCTTGTAGCATGGTGGTACAACAGTATTCCTGATAAAAGTGGGCACTTCACTTCCTGCATTCCTATTTCTGCTCTTTGCTGTAGCTTTTATCTTCCCTTTCTTCCTCTCTTCCCACTGTCACTGGCATCTCAGGAAACTCATTTCCCCTAATCCTGTGTTTGACTTATGAGCCCCAATGAGCTAATAGCTTGAGAATAAATTGCTGTAGCAATTGCATTCATAAATATCATGAACAGCTTCCTCAAAGTGGTGTTTGATTACTTGAGACAAAGCTTTCAAAACATTAAAACAGCTTAAAAATAATGACTTGGCTAAAGCAATAAAGTTCTGTGGCTACGTTTCATTTTTCATCACCTTTTCCTTTGTCCCTTTTCAGAAAAGGGACAAGAAGCCTGTATTAAAAAGTAATTAAATCTGCAACCCAAGCAAGACACAAAATTCAAAATTTAATGCTAATGGCCTTTTTTTTTTCCCCATTTTGCAGATGATTGTTGCCCACTCTCATGCACACAAGCATGCACATCATTAGCATTGACAAAGAGCTGACTGATAACTTTGAAATTCTTGGTTTCCACGAGTTCCTCTCACAATCTCATTATGTAAATGGTGTTTTTTTTTAAACTTGAGCAGTTGCCATGAGAATAAGTGTCTGTCTGGAGCACTGCATGGGATGCATCCTGCAAAAAGCTAGGCAGAACTCTCTGTTCTGTTGAAACAGAGTCATGTTGCTTGGATTTCTAATTAATCTTCAAGGCTCTAAAGCATCTTGACAGCCTAAAACAAACAAATGTGACTGTCTAACCGTGGTGTTGGCAGATGAGGCAGTGTCCTGCCTTGCCCTGGGGCTGGATGGATTACTGCTGGCTTTGCTGGAGAGGAGCTGTGTGTGGTGTGAGGCTGAGCTCCTGCTGA
>NW_008628852.1:64139-80528 GCF_000691845.1 Merops nubicus
AAAGGAAAATACTTTAAGGACAAGCACTTCTGGCTGGCTGGTAAAAGAAAAAAAAGACAAAAAATAATTAGTATTAGGTCCCTAATTTTGTCTACCACAGGATGTGTTTGTTGGAGGGGATGTTATTTGACAAGACCTTATTCCTGTTGCTTCTGGGGGCCTGATGTATTTATGGTTGGTTACATGTCTGCTCCAACATGAAGGGAAGGAGAAGGTCCCACTGCTTGAAGCTCTCCCAGCTGCAGGGCAGCTCTTGGAGTCCCTCTGTCAGGTCATTAACCTATCAAAAAAAGTACAACTCTTGGTAAAATCTTCTTCAAATCTACTCTGTGCATGTAGGCAGGAGCTGGTGGGGACAGGTGATGGGCATGGGAGGGTTCATTTGGATTTGGAGGACAGTGTACTTCTGTGAAGCTGCAGATGGTTCAAGATCCTACTTGAAGGCACATGAGTTAATGAGTCCTTAACCTGAATAAGTTTTTAGTCCATGAATTCTGACTTGGAAGCTTTCAATGGGTGATGTGTTATTTTACCAGTGGGGTTGCTGTTCAGGATGGGAGGGGAGGTTCCCCTGTTAGAGAATTTTTTTGGCAGAGGACTTTCCTCTGCCAAGAACATGGTGATTGGGGCTTTTTAGAACAACTAGGTTTGTAGTTTGATCATTACAGGATATTTAAGGAGCCTTTTATGTAGCTAGAGGTGAGTGTCAGTTTTTTAAATACAGAAATCTGTTCATTTTGAAGCTCAGACTGAAATGCAGCAACTTGATTGCTCTGTATTTAAAACCTCTGTAGTGTCTTTGTGGCACATTCTGCTTTGAACACGACTCTGCTGGTCCCAGTCCTGCAGCAGATCCTTCCACTGATGCTTCACCTTGCCCCATCCTCACAGCAGCAAGGTAAATGAGACTCATTTTGTTGTCCTGGCCTTTCCAGCCAAGGCTTCATTCTGAAGAAGTGAAACCATCCCACCAACCAGGAGAGACTTGCTGGATGGGGCATGTGTTCAGTGGTAACACCTCCATCATCCTGACCTTGAGTTCCAGGGAGCAGCAGATCCAGATGTTGCTTTCCTTGTCCATGGTCTGGTTCATGCATCATGCAACTCTCCACTCTGGCTTTTAACATCCAAAATGTTTGGGTTATTTTTTTTCCTCCTGGTCCAATAGAGAAATTGCTTTGAAAGCTGAACTCCTGTTTGGAATACTTCCCATATTTTGCCCCAGAGCTGCAGATAGGTTTCATCATATTTTTATGGCTTGAAAATGGGCCACTTCAGACACTTTCCCATATAAAAACTGAGCTAGATCTTTCTCAAGATGAACTATTAAAACTAGAAACTTCACACTTTGAATGTCATAGTTGAGTAGAATTAGCTGTGATGACAACCACGTGGCCTCTGTCAGGGGAGAGGTGAAAAGACAAGATCAAGGACCCAACTCTGGGTTGTGTTCTCTCTGTTGGGCTGTCCATGCTGAGTTTTGTTTGTGTTTCAGATCATTAGAGCCAAAGGAAGATGATTCTTCTGTGGGCTGCAGACATAATAGGTTTGATTTGGACTAATAGGTTTGGTTTCCTATCAGAATAAGTTGCCATCACCTCTGTCCCTCCCAAGGATCCTGTTTTCCCTTCTGGTTCCCATTACTATAATTAGATGCATTCAGAGCATTCCATTTCTCTCTATTAACATGCCATCATGGGATTGATTCCTGCATGCCAAGCAGATCCCTTTTCCAAAGGAATTATCTATTTTACAGGAGTTTTCAGACCAGCTCTGCACATGGAGGCACTGTGACATGCAGCTTCAACATTCCCTTTCCATTTCTCCTTCTCCACTTACCCCTCCTGGACCTCCCTAGCTTTTTACTACTTGAATTGTTGGTTCCTCTACCCTGCTGCTTAGATTTTTCCAAGCCCTGGCTATTTACCTTGCCAAGAGAAGATGTTTCTGTGTCATGTGGATTTTTTTTTATTGATCAGGATTTAGTGGGAGGCTAACTTGCCTTTCTGAATGGATCACTCCTGTCAAGGAAAGCTGCTGACCAAGGATGTTTTTAGACATTGTTAATGATCCAGAGAATGTACTGTCAAATATTTTCTTTTCAGTCTATTTTTTTTTTTGGCTTTACATCAGGTTCCCAGTCAGCTTGTTGTGTCTGCATCCTTTGGCACTATAAATTCCTTGCATGCTTTGGGATAACTATCTGTGCAGCCTCTGTGGACGTTGTTGTTTCTGTACCCTCTGTTTGTTTTGGTCCCTGATGGAAGGGGGGAATATTGCCTCTGAATTGTAGCAGAAATTCTAAAAGCAGCCAGTAGCTGTGAAAATAAAACCCTCAGACACCCATACAAACAAAAGGTGGTTTTCAGCCCCAAAGGATGAAATTGTATGCCCAGGGGTGATCAGGAGTTTTCCTTTAGAAAAGGAAAGGATCAAGCTGAGACCATGATTCCAAAATCATTAATTCTGGGGTTTTCTGCTGTGTGGTACAGATTTCACCCATATTTTTGTTGTTAGCCATGACACTGGGTTCAGGTCAGCTGAGGGAAGACAAATGATACCTATTCAGCACAAAGCCTTCAGACACACTTGTTATTTTTAATAAATTAAATCTTAATTCATGAAACTTGAATTTAATTGTTCCTTAAATAAATTTCCCATCACAATTAGCACTTAGTGTCGTGTGGCCCAGGTATTTTTGATTTCAGATAGACAGGATTTGTGCTGGGGATGCACTGGCTTGACAGAGTGCACCTCATCTAGGAAGGGTGTTGAAGCCCCAGAGGTGAGCAGATATTCACTGCTTGCTTCACTACTGGCCTGAGCTAGTAGCAAATAATAGAATAATAGAAATAGTAGTAAATAGATAGTAGAAATAGACCCTCTCACCAAAAAACAAGAGTTCTCTTCATTTTCTGGGATGTAAAGAAGGGTGTATTCATGCCATTTCTTTATCCCAAATTCTCTCCAGACCATGATGGCTTCAGAATTGATTGTGGTTTGTGGCACAGGCCCACTGCAAAGTCAAGGAGAAGATCCCAGCTGCTTCTGGCTGTGTAGCTCATTGTTGTGTTGATGGACTGGAGACCTGAGTGTTGGTTATAAATCTTCATCTGCTGTTGTATTGGAATGATTGTAATAATTCCTCTATAATAGAGCCACTTCCTAGGGGAAGAGCATTTGCTAGGAGTGCTTGTGGAGCTCAGCTTTATGACTGTGTCCTCCAGAGGAGGAGGAGAGTTGGACATTTAGTCCCACACTTGCCAGCATGACTCAGTGCTTGCTGGGTGGCTATGTGGAGATATTCCTTGCTCTTGAACTCAACCTTAATAAGAGGATCTGTGGTTTTGGGACCTCATTTTGCAAGTCAATTTTTTCCAAATACTTTTCTGCTGTTGTAGCTGGAGTATAAATAGAGGCATGATATGTCTGTAGGCTTCCTGCCCTACCCTAATTGTCACCAGAGATGATCAAGATCAAAGAAAGCATCCTTGCCACTTGGGCCATCCTAATCAAAGGATTGAGAGATGGAATGAAGTTTTCCTTGATCATCAGGGATCCTGCAGTGCGACTCACAGCAAGTTTTTGTCTCAAGAATGTTCTTTCCCCCAATTTTTAAAATAGCAGAAGTGCTTCCACATCTCCCAAGGATGTAGCTGGAGATGATAGGAATGATTTGTTAATTGCTTGCTTAAAACTCTCTTAGGTAATGAGAGTCACACGCTGGAACCATCTGATCATGGGCACTTAAGAGATGCATTATTTGATCTGCAATGCTTTCAAAAGGCTGCATAAATAATTATTAATTAGTAATTATTAATTGTCAAGGTGATATGTTGGTAGGAAACAGTTTTGTTCTTGACAGTCCTGAGATTTTCTTACACAGAGTGTCTCTTAATGCTTGTTTCCATCATGGTTTATTTAGTTTGGGCAGCATGCATATCAAAATAAGTTCATCTCTCTTCTTCAAGGCTCTTATGGGTTTTAAGGGAGGAGGGAAACAGTTTAATTCATTTTAAGCTTGACAGAGTAGCTATAATTTCAGGTAATTAAAAAAAACAAACTCAAAACCACAAAAAAAATCCCCACCCAAAACCCAAGGAACGTTCTGTTCTAAGTATTCAGTTGGTTGTAGGCTGACAGAGACAAGATCTCCAGATCGTGGTGTTTGGGGTTATGTTTTTTGCACCTTAATGTGAGACCCAAAACTTATAGTAGACTATTTGCTGAAAGATTATATCTCTGTCTGCTTTTAGCAGGGTGTTTTGTATTATCTACACGAGCTGCAAAGCATGAAATTACTATCCAAACAGAGCAAGACTTCTAGAAAATGGCAAAAATATCTTATTTTTTTTACAAATGGATGGGGTAATACCTTGCATTGAAAGATGAATGGGTTTGGGTTTGTGCTAGTGGTCTTAGCACAGCCTTCAAGTGAATTTTAGTGAGCCATCTGAGCACGAGTGTCTTTTCTTTCACTATCCAGCAGGGCAGAAACATAAAGTCACAAGTTCAGTGAAAACCCTGTTCAGGAAGAAATTGGGGATCCATTTCTCCTTTGAATGACCCCTTGGAAAGGTTGTGATTAATCCATGCAGTCCCCAGGAGCCCCTGCAGAAAGTTGTTTTGGAAGAGAGTGATCTTGACAGGATCCTGCTGTAGGTTTTGGGATTTGCTTGGGTCACTCAGTGATTTGGAATGCAACCAGAAAAGGCAGTTCCCCTCCTGATCAATACAGTCTGATTCTAGCCTTTTATCTTTGGTTTTTAGCATGACTCTTTTATCCCTTGTTAATCCTTTTGAGCAGTGAGAAGACAGTTTAATGCAGAAGACCAATTTCACCTCTGAATTCCTAGAAGCTAACACTTCAGAGCTGTGTGAAAAAAAATGATGTGGGGACAAGAGGATATTTGCAAAATAAGCATTTCCATTCTGATCTCAGAATACTCACACTGCCTGCTAAATCCTCTCTATCAAATGTTTTCTGTTCTTATCTAGCAAAACATGAGAACATACATTCACTTGTCCCTTTTCATATTCATACACTTCCATCTGAAAGCAGTTGGCAAATACAAGGATCAGCATATCAGAATGTAATTAAGTCACTCTTGCCTCTGCTGTGCAAGTAAATAATGATGTTTATCAGTTTTCTTTCCTTTTTTTTTGCTTACACAGGTAAGAACTTTATCAATTTGTGTCTCCTGAGAGGATGAAGGGCTTAGGTAGCCTCTTCCTGGTCCTGGCATATACTTCTAATGAGTCTAGGTATGTTATCCTCTGCTTCCAATGAGGCCTTTCTGATTTTATGGTGTTTTATTTAATTAAGCTTGCTGTATATGAGGCAGATTTTAATTCTTTGAAAGGCTGCCTTTGTTCATCAAATCCACTGCTCATCAGGAAGAGAAAAACACCTCTTAGTTAGAACAATGTAATTAAGTCTTTTCACAGTGGTTTTCTTCTAAACTGATGCTCATTCAGGGCAGCTCTTTTTGGAAGTCAATGATGTAGAAAGAGGGGTCTTTTAGCTCTTAGTAAATCAGTGATGAAGGGCAAAGCATGAGGTAAACGTGAGGCACAGCACAGAGAAGGCACCAAGGTTTTCTCCTTTGGTAAAGTGGATTTTGTTTTATTGTAGGGGCAGGGCAAGATTTTTGCTGTTATTAATTAACAGCAGGAAGAAGCATCTGGTGTTCTACAAAAGATTTTTTAATTGGGAAGTAATTCTTTAGTTAGCATCTTCATAATGATGATGTTCACACCATTTGTGTGTGTGTGCCAGCCTCTGCTCCCCTGAAGTCACAACACACAGACCCCCGTGGAGTTTGGGGGGATTTTGACCTTGATTGAGCTTGATTTTGTGATGATCCAAAGCCTGTAGACATAGAAAGATGCTTTTGTGTCCCCTCAAGTCAATAGGGACCAACTCTTTGTTGGCTGTTTCTAATCTGTAGGTGAGAAGACACTCCTTTGTTTTGGCATCTCCAAAAGTTCTTCAGTCTGAAAGAATGCTAATAAGCAATGAGAAGTAAAAGCCATTTTCCATTCTGATGATAATTTGAATTTTCTGTGTTTCTGCACATGCTGAAAAAAAAATTAATACCAAAACCACATTTTTGTGGGATATAGAATTCATCAATGTGAATTCTGTATTCAGTGGGGCTCACTAAGCTGAATCTCTTCAATTTCTTTGGATAACTCAGTGAAACAGTCCTCAGCTTACCCAAATTTAAAAGCTATCAATAATTCTTTCCTGGATAAATGTGATGGAAATAGTGTCTACCACTTTTTACATCATCAGTTCAAGGATGAGACCAGTCAGGCTGAAAATCCAGCAAATGGGGTTAGGACATTGGGTGAGGTGGAAATGCTGTTACCTTAAAGAAGATGATTTTTCTAAATAGAAAAGACCCAAGTGAGAGGAGCAGAGGCTGGAATGGCTATTAAAATTGAAAGCAGTCAATGAAGAATAAAGCAGCTATCTATTATTGTGCTTCCTCCTGGTAGAAACACTTTCAGATGGGTGTGATTTACAACAGAGCTCAGGATGTAGCTCTGTAAATACTAAGCTGTGCCAAAAAATGGAGCAATTGCAGCAGTGGGCTCCAAGGAGAAGGTCTGATGAAGGTGGTGGCAGCAGGTTTTCTCTTCCCTAGTTGGATGCCATCCTCCTTTTAGGATTTGCATAAATGGGATCTGTTTTGTGTCTGTAGAGGTGTTGGAGGGGAGGGAAGACAAAAAGTGATGAAAAACATCTAAAATTCCACAAATGCCAGATCTTGAGTCATTTTCTTTATGAGTGGATCTGCAGTGAATGTCATTACCCACCAACTTTCATTGCCTTTTAACCCAATTAGAAGAAAGGCATTCATTAGCAAGCCCCTGTGTTTTGATGAGAAATGTGCTAAAAGGAAGGATCTTGATGTTAACCCCTCTTGCAATCACTCCTCTCATAGGCCAGGTGACTTTGATAGGTAGTGGAGAGAAGAACTGTTTGAATCTTTTACTTAGTTTTCCAAAATTAAGTGTTGGTCATCTTAAGAAGGAAACCAAGTTTGGGCATTGCAAAATGGAGACTAGAGGTGATGGAAAATGGACCTGTGCAGGCTTGTGTAGGAAGATGTGCCCAATAGTGCATTGCTGCTGGCATGGTGAGTTAAACTCAGCTATAGACAGCAATAAATCACCTCAAATATTCAGCTGACAGTTGTTGGATCACTTGATCTCAGCTGGAGGGGAAGAGACTGGTTCCTTTCCCCATCTCTGCCAGAGGAGATCTGGTCTCATCCCCCATGCCCTAACTGGAAGCTGTGAGCTCACCAGCAGTCTACAGGCCTGGTGTGTCCCATTCAGCTGGAGGCTGAATGAGCCTTCACAAGAGCTTCATAAACTTCCATTTGCAGCAGTCTGAAAGAGGAATTGTCTCTGTCACTTCAACCTTCAGCAAGTGCTTGAAGTTCAGGGCTAATATTAGAGCCTGAAAACTGTTACCAAGTGTGACAGTATTTGTTGTCAGGACTTGTCAACTCATTTTTAGATTTATTTTGTTGCTTAATAAAAAAAAAGAAGGAATTTCTAAGTAGTTTAAATTGCTTTGTAGATGTTCCTGAGGTGAATTCTTCAAGACTATTCACCCTAGGGCAATCAGTATGAGGACTGTAAAAGCATTAAGGGCCTGATCTCAATAGAACATATTCTATTTTAAATGGATAGTAAGTCAGCTGGTATTGTGGTAATTAATCTGGTGTAAATGAGATGAGAATCGATATCAGATGAGTGGCTAATTGGAGGCCTCTGATGGGCATGGGTTTGTTTTTAGGGGCTGTGGAGAAATTCCCATGGCCGGTTCTGCTGTGCAAACTCTTTCCTTTGTTCTTTCCCACGTTTGCTGCTGTGCTTTTCCTCCTCTCCTCAGGCAGAGAACTGGACAGTTTTCAGAGCTCTCCTTAGGAGAGAGTATTTCACAGTTATCTGCTAGGAAAGATAAACCTGAGACCAGAGCAGATGGTGAAAATTTATGTTTATTCAACTGTAGATGGGAGAAAACTGAAATCTCTCTGCCTAATATTGGTGCAATTGGCTGATATTCTTACTGTTCTTTGTCAAGTCCCAATTCTGTCTGATTTTCTCCCAGGCTTGCTTTATTGTTCTGTGTTCCTTGCATTCAGGTTGCAGTACAGCTGGCTGACAGATGAGGGGGAATTGCATTTGGTTTTCTTTGAACAAACTGTATTAATTAGAATACCTCCCACTGGGCTTGCAGCTCCCTGCGAGTAGCACATATCATTAGCTCTTAAAAAACCAACAGGATCATAAACTTGATATTAAATTTAATTTTAGCTTAAATGCTGGATGATTTAAGGTATAACCCTGAGGCAGAACAACAAACCTGGATGCACAACTCTGGGTGTCCCACAGAAATACTGCTGGTTTTTATGATAGAGAAGAGTGTATTAACTAAAAGGGAGAGAAAGATACTTTATTTTTCATCAGCAAAACAGGCTCATTGTTTGACCAGAGCAATCAAATGTGAAAATTAATGCAGTCTTGACAAGACATGTTCTTTTTTAATATCCATGTGCATATTTTAGTGGAGAATGGGGAGCCTGGCATGTTTTCTTCCTGCCAAAATGCTTTCAGTAATGAACTGCAGGCTTCCTCCGTGGGTGAGTTGTGGGTTGAAGAGTGTAGGTCTGTGTCTTCCTTCCTGCTTTCCAGCCTAGGTCAGGATATTCTTCTGATGGTGAAAGCATTTCCTTGCACCTTTGCTGGGCATTTTAATGCTCAGGAGTTTGTCAGAGTTACACTTAGAGCGTGAGAAACTTTGGATCCTGTAGGAAGAAAGGGAATTGATTTCTCTGGGAAGTGGGAAAGGGGTGAAAGGAGAATTCCAAGCTACCTGGTTTGCTCTAGGATCCCAAGAACAAGAGTAAGGAACGTGTACTGTGTGTTTTAGGAGAGAGAGCCTTGCACTAGTTCTGTAGAATTCAGTCTGGGGTTAGGGTTTATTGAAGTGACCCCTTGACCTGTTGAAAATGCCCAGCCTACAATGGATGAATGAAGAGGAGCTTTCCTCTGCTGGGACAGAAGGGATTTGCATGGAGTGTTTAAAATGTTTATCACAGCCCAGAAGCCCCAGCACTGAATGGATTGCCATGGCAAGTGCTTGTGCTCTGTGGCATGCATTCATTGGGTGTGAGTAAACACAGCAGATGAAGTTGGGCTGTTGGGCTGCAGAGTAAGGGAAATTTCCCTTCTTTAAGAAAGTATTTGCCTTGGGTGATGTAATGCATTTTTTTTTTCCACTCAGCCCATTATTAAAAATGCAGTATAAAGGGTAGTTAAAAAGGGATGAGCAGTTCATTAAATGAAATCCTTTCTGTCCAGTCTAGTGGTGGAAAAGCAAGCGACCAGGAAGCAAATGAATAATTATATTTAGAATTTCAGCAAAGAAACTGTGTCAAAGACAAGGGAGTGTGTTGCTAATCTGTCCCCCATCATTTAGAACTACACTGGTACAATGGGGGAGACAACAGAGTGAGAAGGATTGGAAGATCTGTGCTGTGGAGCTGTGGCAAGTACTTGGTCAAACAAATAAAGCTAGATTAATGTGGTTGAAGTGTTCTCTCTGCTTCCATCCAGGCAGGACAAAGCAGTTTGGGATGGCTGGGATGCTCCTTAGCAGGAGTTCCTTAACCAAAAGCTCCCAAGGTAGACAAGACAACTATGTTCCACCAGAACTGCAGCATTTGCATCCACACTTAGCTCAGGAGGACCCAGGATCAGCTGCTTTTCCCTTTCATCCACTATCCTAGCCAGTTAAACCTTTGTCCAAGGGTATGGAACACCTTGCTGCCTTCATCCTTAGGTGATTAAGAACAAAACACCTTGAGAGAGCACTTCTCTGTACAGCTTCAGGCTATTTGGGTGCAAACACTCTTTGCCCTTCTGTTTGCTATTGGTTTCTGTTTTGGGGTATTTTAATTTCCTTTGCAGGAGAGAATTTGAGAGCCCTTGGGCTGGTAAGGGAGGGAAAGAAAAGAGGAAGGATGCTGCAAAAATACCATGGGAGTAGGCAACTCTATTTCATTCTGCTCCTTTTAAGGATGGCTTATTTCCAAATATATGTATGTTTTGAAATGTATATTCTGTACAGTGTATTTATATGTTGCACTGTGTAGAAAAGTAGAAGCAGTCCTTGTCCAGGAGATCAGCATTGCTGTCCTCTGTTCCCCAGGGACACTCCCTAACTGCTAGACCATGACCTACGAGTAGGCAACTCTATTTCATTCTGCTCCTTTTAAGGATGGCTTATTTCCAAATATATGTATGTTTTGAAATGTATATTCTGTACAGTGTATTTATATGTTGCACTGCATAGAAAAGTAGAAGCAGTCCTTGCCCAAGAGATCAGCATTGCTGTCTTCTGTTCCCCAGGGACACTCCCTAGTTGCTAGACCATGACCTACAGCTTGGGTAGGGTCAGTAGCTTTGGGGAGATAAAACAACATGGGTTTGAACTCCCTCCACGAGGTAAGATCACACAACCCCAGTTTGTTTGGCTGTCAGAGGCTAATGAAGGAGGA
Organism: Merops nubicus; assembly: GCF_000691845.1. Classification (NCBI taxonomy): domain Eukaryota; kingdom Metazoa; phylum Chordata; class Aves; order Coraciiformes; family Meropidae; genus Merops; species Merops nubicus. The sequence goes on from NW_008628852.1 coordinate 74,723, forward strand.
GAACAGAAGAAAACTGCTTTGTTTTAAATGTCATAATGCTGCAGTTGTGGTGGGGAATTAGCATGCAGTGAAGGTGCATAATGTTTGTCCTGTGCAATGAGTGCTGAGTTTGGAGTCTGTGTAAGATGCAGCATTGAAAATAAGGTGTGCAGCACAGAAATTGTCATTTTTCTCCATCATCTCATCAGACTCTGTTACTTCAATACTGGTTTAATTGTTTTCCTGGCTATGGTCTCTTGCTGCTCCTCCTCCAAGCACCGTGGTTTCACTCCCAGGGGCAGAAAACCTTTCCTTGACTGAAATTTGGCAAGTCACTTCCAAAAGGATGCAGTTTTTCTCAGTCTGCAAACCTGATTTATGGGCTAATCCCCACAGAGGAGGTAGAAAGTGTCGTATGTTATATGTGGTATGAGTTTTTTGTCTAGACAGAGTATTAGAGTATGGTTATAAAGATACTGGGGAACATCTGCAATTGTGAAGTGCAGGAGGGCTGTGTTACTAAGTACCTTCTCAGCTGCCAGTTGCTTTTCACTGAATACTGATGGTTTTTGAATAAATCCAAATGCCTGCAGTTCCTTCTTACTAAACAGCTCTGGCTTGTGTTCACTACTCAGGTCTCAGTAGGCAAGTGGTGGCTTTCATTGCTTGGGTGTGGCCCAGGACCAAAATCACTGTCTCCACCTGACACGTGGCCTTTTGAAGTCCTTGGTCCAAAATCTGAGTGCAGATGAAGAATGAAGGTGTGGACTGGTTGACTGGAAATCAGTGGGGTGGGTTTCAGATGGCTGACAACTAGTCTAGAAGTCCCTTTAGGACAGAGCTCAGGAGAGAACAGAACTTCTTGCCATCATCATGTTGGGAGTGCTCTCAATCTCTTCCAAACCCTTGGTGTGAACAGGAGGCTCTTCAGAGACTCTGCTCAAGGTGACAATCCTTATTCTCAGTGTTGGATGGGACTTTGTTCTGGTGCTCTGTGGCCTAAAAGACTCTGTCCCTTGAGTCACCTCCAGTCTATCTTCTGGCTCAATGTTATTTCTGAGGTTTCCTCTTTTCTTTCCCCTTTCCTGCACTGCTCATTTTTCCCCTGTGGCAGCTCTGTTGCTTGAGTGACCTGACCCCTGTCTCCTGTGGATTCCTAGAATGTTTTGGGTTGGAAGGAACCTCCAAAGGTGGCTGAGGTGCAATGGTGAGTGAGAGTAATGAATTGGAGGAGAAAAGGATCAACCAAACATGAAGACCTTCCTCAGGTCTACAAAGTCAAGCCTGAATAAGCCATTTCTGTCAGATGATCCAATTCATTTCTTTCCAAGGACTGTTCAGCTGCTGTAGACCTCAGGAATGTTTAGGTTGAACTTTCCAAACCAGTGCTTCTTGGGAAGCATTGCAGCACTGAGAACAGCATTTAAACTGTGCCATGAGGGGACCAAGTCCTGTGCCCAGTGTCTTACCAGGCTGATGATTTTCCAGCAGGCTGAGGCCATCCTGCTAATAACCTTCAGTGGTTTCAAGGGGAAACAAGCTCGTTTGAAACCACAGCAGTAATTAAATCTGCATGCCTACTTGACCGATTTGATAGTTAATTAAAGCAGAAGTCTCTTATCGTGGTGTAGTTGAGATAAATGACAGTCAGCTCTTGCAAGACTTGACATAATGTGCTTTTTCTTCTTTCTTTTTTTCTTCTTTTTAGGTTTTAAAAATGTTTTTTAATGTAGTAGGTAGGTATGCATGGAAAAATCCTTAGGAGATTAGCCTGGAATGTTCCTAGCAGGTATTTTCCAAGTTTTGAATAAGAGATTTCCATCATGACAGATATTCTTGAAGACTTTCACACCAAACTATTCACTGGATTTTTGTGTACAAATCTGTGTAATACTATTGCTAGCCATTAGTAGAAAGAAGGATGAAAAAATCCTGTCGTTAAGAGAATTCTTGACTCGTTTACAAAGAGCTTTGCAGTTTAGTGTGGTTAAAGTATTTAACTGCAGTCAGTCTATGGAAGTATGCCATGGAGTTTATTTTTCCTCACCTTTTAAACTGGATATGGTGAAGAAGTAGGGATTTTTTTTGACACTGACTCACAAATAACCTGTAAACCAGAAATCATTGCTTTCTGACAGTACCAGTCTAGTTTCTTCAGAGCTTCCTAGTTAACAGTACACACGTGGCTCACAGGTTCCACAGCTCTGAAGCTACTCAGACAGAATAAATACTGTCTTCATTTGCTTTACTGGTAAGGGATCACTAATCATGGGCCTTTACAACACTTACTGAAAGTGCTTTTTTGGCATTCTTGGGCTCTTGACTTTCGGTGCTTTTTCTTTTTAATTACCTTTTTAATTACTCCCCATCTACCCTGGGAACTGGCTATTGGCTCTTCGCTCAGGAGTTGTGAAATGAGGAATTCCTCTTGGCTATGAAGTTTCCACTTTCCTTATAATAGCTGCTCTGGTGATGATGATGTACAACCCCTCTTGACTCGATGAAAGTCCCTTTCTGCCTCTTACTGTAGATGTACTCCAAGCCAGCTTGAACCCTGTGCCCTGTCGCAGAGCTTTGTGCTGCTCAAGCCTTTAGTGCTATTGTCACGTGCTCTAATGAGCAGTTTCCAACATAGGTGATGGGATTAATTGTCTGGGATGTGATTTTTTGCTGCAATAAGGTTTTGAAACGTTCTGGATCTCTTCCAGATGTAGTTGCTCTTACCAGTCTTCTGGAAGCTCTCGTTCGTTGAGGTTGTGCTGGATTTGAGGTGTTCCTATTCAGCCTTTGGCTTTTTGAGGACACCAGGCTTCACTCTAGATAACTGGGACAAAAGTTAGGAAAGCAATGATTCCCTTCCTCAAAGAATAGCCTGTGCCATGGATCTTGGTGAGACATTTCTGGACAGATCTTGTGTCCACAATAATAATATATTTTATTATCCAGCAAGATTGAAGCTTCAGAGTTAAGCTAGGAAATAGTTACTTTAGAAATATTTAGATGAGTTGACTTTGCTGTTGTTTGGGTTTTAACACTAATGAATTATTTTAATGGGCCAAAAAGCTAATATTGCCATTATTAGAAGCTACCAAGGACATGGGTTTAAATGGAAGACTTCATAGCTGATTGATTGACATGGGACTATGTGATGTTGGCTTCTGAAATGTCCTCTGGTTTGCTGAGATACTTTACTGGTCCTGTTCAAGCACCAGCTGCAGTCTGGAAATAGCTGGGACCCTCATGCAGAGGTTCTGCACCTTTCACTGCTGTCACAGTGTGGAATTTAGATGCTTTTGAGTCAGACAGGAAGATTTTACATTGCACAGTGACCTTAATAAAAGGCATTTTCCAAATCAATAACACATCTCATGTACAATTGAAGTGGCACTACCCTAGGAAATGAGGAGACCTTCTCAAATGCTTCCTTCCAGAAAGATTGTGACCTGTTGATTTCAATCAACATGTACTCCTGGGCAATTATTTTTCTAGGCTAAGCCAAAATTTTTCAGGCAATTATTTTGCTAGGCTGAGTCAAAATTTCACTTCCCTATTTGATTCTTCCTCTCCCCCCACCTCCCAAGGGAAAAAACGTTTGTGAGTTTTTGCAAAACCCTTTGTAGAACTGGACATCCAAAGTCATTAATCACCCTTGAAATATTAGGCACAATGCTTGAAACCAAATCAAAGAAAATTCCAGGTTTGAGCTTGATCTAAGGTAACTGGGGAGTAATTTGTCCCAGGGGGTGAGGTGAGTGAGGTACCAAGTGGGAGCAGGGAGGTTGGATGTTCTTTGAAGAGCACACAGCTAACAAGAATATAGTAAATATATATTAGGGCAACACTCTCTTATTTTAAAAGATAAAATTCAGAGTAGTCCTCTGTGCTGCATTCCTAAAAGCAGCTGAAAGAACATTTTGGTGTATGGCACCTTCTGAGGTAAAAGCCCCACGCTTACAAGAATGACTGGGTTTGAAAAATTTTAATTTTCAATTAAGCTTGAAAGGACAAAGTGCAAAATTAACTAACTGGCAATTAATTTTAGTAGTAATTATGAAAAAAAAAAAAGAAATCCAGGCATATAGAAGATGAGAAGCGTGGCGTAATTAGTTGTGGAGTTTTTTACTGCTGTAATTACAGTGATGAATATGCATGAGGCTGTTTGGGGAAGGGAAGCACAGCAAGCAATTGTGTTTAATTAAACTTTTAGCTGGCTTAGTTGGGGGGGCTGTGCTTTGTTTTAATCCCTTCAAAACTGCTGTGAAGCTCCTTGTGCGGGGTAGTTACGCCCCAGAGTGTGAAAATGACTTTTTGGGGAGCTGCTTTTCCTGGGTAGGGTTCTCCCAGGTCATCTGTCTCTTCACAAGTCATAGGGAACCATTGTGGTTTAATTTTCCAGCTCTTGAAACTTGTGTGAAAAGCCTGATGAAGGAGAATTGTACCTTTTATTGTCTGTGTGTTTAAAATGTCAAAGGGAAGGATGGAGAATTGCACAGGTGAGCAGGAGCTGGAGGAACCATCCTGAGCCTCAACAGCATGAGGCAAGAGTGACTCCTCCACACAGTGCCCTTAAGATCAGAATCAGGCCCATAGCTTCCAGAAATCTTTGTTTTATGGTGTCCTTATCTAGAGAAACAGAAAACAGCTGAAAAAAATAATGTGACAGAGTTTCTAAAGGGAGCTGCAGGGAGTGAGCACTTGTATGTGATTTATTTGGGGGGTTTATTGAACATTTTGTAGGTATTTGATACGTTCCACTCAGGCTAGGCTGCAGTGTGATTTTCTTCTTACAGAAGCTGCTCCCCTGTAATGTGGTTATTCCCCAGCACACATTTTCTGCACTCACCCAGCTTTTGTTTAGAGTCATGAAACATCATTTCACTTATTTCCTCTTCTCTCTGTGAAGAGGATCATGAGATTTGTCCTGCATCTCCTCCCTTTTACCCTTGTCACGTTTAGTTCTGGTCTGCACGACAATCTACAAATGAGTCACTGAGCTTAATGTTTCTAACCCCTGGCTATTATAAATACTTCAATCGTGTTGCCTCTTAATCATCTCTTCTCCAGACTAAATAAAGCCTGCTGTTTTATTTTTTTCCTTTCCTCTTTTGATATTTAAGCCCTGTTTCCCCATTCATCTTCTTTGTTTCTCATGCTGTACCCTCACCAACCTAATTCTGTCTTCAAGTAAGCTGGCCAAAATAGGATAGCAGTGTTCAAATGAGGCTTCACTGGGGTGCTGTAGAATCGTGCAACAATATGCTTAATATCCTTTGCTTGTGATAAGCCAGTTTTCTATTAACCTTCTTTACCACTGCTATGCATTAGACCAAGATTCTGTCAATAAAGGTTTATTTTCATGTGGCACATTAGTTAATTCAGTGCCTTTTAAACGATGCTTTGCTCTACTAATCATTATTTGCCTCCAGCCTTTTGATGCAGAATGTGAACTATAAGCACGCCACCAAAACCCTCTCCATTTGTCCTGCATCCAGTAATTATCTTGACAAAGCGATTAATAATTATGATTCCTGCCTCTTCACACAAATTTCCAAATGCATTTTTCTTTCTTGCCTTCTACAGATGCTTTTCAGAGCAAGAATTGCACGGGTTCAATACGACTCGTTCAGTCAGTCAGCCCAGGGTCAAAGGGAAGATAAATGTTTCCACAAGCTCTGTGGAAACAAAAAGCAAGGCTACATCTTCAGTGAGAATAAAATCTGACAGCCTCACGTTCATTAGGCTGTGTTTGTCAGTGCTGAATAAACAACCTTTCATCAAGTGCAGCAATTTTCTTCCTTCTGTAATTAAAGATTTCTCTTTTTTTTTT
>NW_008628853.1:0-1068 GCF_000691845.1 Merops nubicus
AACTTCTCTCCTCACAGCTCTCAAGAGTGTGACCCGTAAGACAGGGACCGGGGAGTCAAAGCTGCTCTGATAGTGTTTTTTAAGTTGGAGAGATATGGGTTCGATGGGTGGCCTGTTCAGTGGACAAGAAACTGGCTGGATGGAAAGTCCTGGTTTGGGATAAGAACAAGGCAACAGGGAACCAATAGGTGAGCGACGGCGGGACGACCCGGGACGACGGTGCAGGGTGACGACGGAAGACGGCGATGGAAGACGGTGCAAGGGACCGACGGAAGACAGCGAAGGGAGACGGCGACAGGGGACGGTGATGGAAGATGGCAGACCAACAGAGGATGAGAGAAGACAATGGAGAAGGACAGAGGATGGAGGAGGACAATGGAGACAACGTCGAGAAGATGATGATGAAGAAAACGACAAAAGTTGCTGACAGAGAAGAAGGTGATGTCAATGAAGAAGGCGATGATGAGATAACAAAGGTGACAGCAAAGAAGGCGCTGACAGTGGAGGATGATGAAGACAATGGCGAGGAAGGCAATGACAATGAAGAGGATGAAGAAGGTAATGACAAAGCTGAGGACAGTGGGGTTGGAACGCTGATGGCGGAGAAGGAGAAGACAGTGAAGCCAAGGAAGAAGATGAGGACGGAGAATACAAAAACAAAGACAAGAATGAAGAAGGAGACAATGAAGAAGAAGACGACAAAGGCATAGACAGAGAAGGCAAAGGCAAAGATGAGCAAGAAGAAGAATGGAGCCAAGGGAAGAGCAGAGCTTGCTCCGGCTACAAGCTTAGACTGGGCAAGAGAGCCTGGGAGCCAGGGCATGAGTGGTGCCCTGGAGGTGCCAGAGCAGCAGCAAGACTTGAGCCAAAAGGACCCAGAGAAACCCTGACAAGGGGCTGTGCTCAGTGCCCCAGAGGAAAAGAAGCAAACCCCTAGGAGCCCAGAAAGCCTCCCTGGGGATCTCCAAAGCTTCCTCACCCCAGAAGCGGGGCTCGAGGGCTACCTTCATGGAGCCCCAGCAGCAGCACCTGGGCAAAGTAGCCCAAAGGAGGCCTGCCAAGGGGCCA
>NW_008628853.1:1311-2918 GCF_000691845.1 Merops nubicus
GGGCAAAATTCCTTCCTGACCCCAGCCCCGCTGGCGATCGGCTGCTCCCCGAGCACTGAGCAGGTCCTGCCCCTGCTCCCCCAGCCTGGGCATGCCTGGAAGAGATGCCCCAGCCCTATTCTGCCTCAACCTGAGGCCAGCCCTGGGGCTGCCCAGAGTGGCCAAATGTCCCCGGCCTGACCGCCCTCTTGGGTACAAGAATTTGTCCTGTGCCTGGCAGGACACCACTGGGTGCTCCACAACACTGGGACCCCTGACAACATCTCTACAACTTACTGCTTATGACTGCTGCTCTGGCTCCACAAGGGATGAAGATGGCGAGCTCTGCAGTGCTCCTCAAGAAGGCATTCCCTTGGTCTGGTGACTGCAATGCACCTGAAAAGGCCTGACAGCCCCTCTGCAGCCTTGGTGCTTCTTCTCGTCTCTAGTAGCTTTGTCCCGGCTCAACTCTTCCTCCCTCAGAGACCACCAAGTCATTCCACCAGCTCCTCAAGGACTTCCTCCAGGATGTGTCCAGGCTGGCTCTGGGCCAGCTCTGTCACAGGGACAGGGAGGACGCTCCCTTTGACACTGCCCAGGGCTTTGCGACTGCTGCGTTGCCAGGTGGTGGCTACGCGACACCACATCACAGTGACAGGCCCCCATGTGCAGCCCTGCACCCACCCCTCCACCCAGCCCCCTTCTGAAGGATGCCTTTGGGGTGCTGGTTTAAACCCCAGCCCTGAGTGAGGGTTGACATATGGATGATGTCCACAGCCAGGCAGGAAAGACCTTCCTGATTAGTTTTCACCCAGGGTCTGGCCAGCCTTGGGTGGGAACCAGCTGGGACATCCCCACCAGGTGCCCCTGCCTTCAGCATCACCATCAGGTGTCCCTCCTTTCATGTTGAAAGCATCCAAGCTGGCTCTGCCTGCAGTAGTGCTGGGGGACAGCTTCTCTGTGTCATGAGCATGCCAGGGAGGGTCTCCCGCTCCTGGCAGGGGCCCCCAGCTGCCCGCTGTAGGCAGAGCCCCCAGGGGCACTGGGACACCAGTCCAGCCGGGAGCAGGGGAAGCAAGAATGGCATCCAGAGCTGGACCGGTCGCCTGGGTCCTCGGTCAGTTCTTCCCTGCCACCAGCACTGGAAGTGAATTTAGAAACGTTTTAATTCCTCCAGTTCTTGGCCACCTTGAACCTCTTGCATCTGCTTGAAGAGCAGAGGGAGGGATCTGCTTCCTGTGCTGCCCATGAATCATAACTTCCTTTTGGGACAAGGGGTCACCCCAAGAACTGGTCTTCATCTTCCTGTGTGCTCATGGGGTCCATTTTGCCAAGGAGTCTAACCACGAACATTGTGACTTGGCTGTGGAAGCTGCATGCTGGGACCTGAGGTGTTCTGAAGCCACTGGGCTCCTGAAACTGTCCTGGCTGATGCCAGATTTTTGACTTAAATGATTTTATCTGAAATGAATGACTGGGTGTGTTTTTAAGAGATGACTCGTGAAAGGAACCTCTCCTTGCCTACGTTTGTGGGAGCTTCAGGTGGTCCCTAAAATGGAATGGTTGGAAAGGTGCCAGTGTTGCTATTCTGTTGTGGCTCCTCTGGCTAATGTACCTATAGAAGCCCT
>NW_008628854.1:0-30799 GCF_000691845.1 Merops nubicus
GGGCTGGGGCAGGGGCTGGCCTCTCCCTCATTTACTTTCTGTCTGGGAGCAGAAGTGATGGAGAGCAGAAATTCCTCACTGCTCTCCCTGCTGGCACCTTGTTGCTCCTGGAGCACCTCAAGCTGCAGCATCAAGCAGGGACAGCCCTGGGGGTAGAGGGAAGCTGGCAGCTCCCATGGAATTAACTGGGAAACTGAAAACCTTGCAAGGGGGTTTCAGTTCAACAGGTTCAGCTGTTTTTTCCCTGCACCAAGCCTATCTGTCTTTATGTTTCTGTTTAACTTTTTGCTTAAGCCTCCATGCTTACCTCTGTACAGCAGCTAACTCAACATCAGCCCTAAGCACCTGCCTGATTTGCTCCCCAAACCAAACACCTTCCAAGAACAAGGGAAAACACAGGAACTGGCATGTCAGTGGCTTCCATAAACCATCAGAGTCTAACAGGGCATTGTAAATACACTGTTGTCACTCAAAAGCTGGAACAGCATTCTCCAGGCTTCTCCAAAGCTTGGTTTCTAGGTGAAGGTGATACATCCTCAACTGAAAGTCACCTCTGGGGACACCAGTTTCCTCAAGTTTGGGAAGTGAATAGTGAGGTCAACAGTGCAACCCCAGCAGCACGCTGGACAGGGTAGATGGAATCACTGACACTGTCCAGCTCCAAAAATGCTCTGAGGTACCTGGGCAGTGTGTGGACGTGTCTGAGCACATCAGCACACACCAAACACAGGGACCTTGTGACAGGATTCTGACCAGACAGACTGTCCATGACCACAACTGTCATAAAAATGTGCAGTTCAGCTAAGAAACAAGCAGAATTACTGTATGAAAGAGGTTATCTACACGTGAACTGATAAACCTCCAGCTTGCAAAGCCTGGTAAAATGATAAAAGGATAGCACTGTAAAAGTAACAACAGATTATGGACCTGTAGCAGTATTCCACAAAATGGTACCATATAAATTGGGTTTAATTAAGGTGTGGGAACAGCAACCCCGACAGACAAAGCAATCTTAAAGTTTGCAGTGCAAGATTGGTTTATAAAGGAATATTCCACATAGGTGTGGGACAGGACAAGGCAGCCAGACTTGTTCCAACAGGGATCCAAATGGTTGCCATGGAAAGTATGACTGCAGAGAGCTCAAATGCTCTCAAAGCTCCTATTTTCAGTGGTTAGCATTTGCAAATAAAACCGAAAAAAAAAAAGCTGTGCCTCAGAGCAGCAGCTCCCAGGGTCTGCCATAGGCTCTCCTCTTCCTCCATAAACACAAACACATGCCATTATTCATAGCTTCCACAGGTACACTGCAGTTTTTAAAGTCTGCCTGGCTGGAGGAGATACAGCCCATCAATGGAGGGATGCACGTAAAACATCCCTGATTACCAAACCATGTCACATTCCTTCTATTCGATGGCACTTATTGGACTGCGGATTCCATAATCCTTCCCTGAGTCCCTTCTGCATTTAATTCAGTTCAGTCTTAAGTAGTTAAAGAAACTGTTTTCAGTGGCAACTAATAACTACTGACCTACAGTGACACTGCCCTACAATAGGCTTGTCAGGCCTGAAAAACTTGTACCAAAGAAGCTGATTAGGACTTCAAGAGGTTTGTAGCAAGAATCAATGGCTAGTCTGTACTAATGCTGCGGCTGCGGCACAGACATGATAAAAGTGGAACACCATTAGTTATGCCTCATTAAGCTCCACAGCCCTCCTAAAAAGAAATTTGTTTAGCCTGTCCAAAATCTAATGCAGTTTTAAGCTCTCTGTGTTCAATTTCATAGTATCTCAAAAGCTTCAATAAGATAAAGGCCAAAGAACCAAGAACGGTACCAAAGCACCAACAGTAAAGTTAATTTTGAAGTCTGAGTTTTAATGGAAAGTATTTTTGCCTTCCTTTTATTTTAATACAAAGTACTCGAGCCTCTTAGAGGATGAACACCACGTAGTGCACTCACTAAATATAAATAAATCATGGACATTAATTAACTTTAAAAACCCTGCTGTACAGCGTGATTTCAACAAATTTAAACAACAAAGTTCAAAACAGGGGAAAAAGAAAAACCCTCCAGTTGTGCAGCCTGGCAGCACCAGGTGCATCCTCCCAGCCACATTTCACCCAGCATCAGCCCCTCCTGCCTTACCTCTGTGGGGTTTGTTGAAACAATGGTGTAGGACCTCGCCAAGACTCCTGGGGTCTGAGATCTAGAGGGTAAAACAACATGTTAAAATTTAAGAGGAGCCAAAAGACCCCTGCTCCCCTCACTCTGACATGTGCCCAACAACTTGTCAAAACAAGTCCAGCAGAAAAGCTCAAGCTGGATATACCACCAAATCCATTTATGTAAGTTGTGGGTTGCTGTGGCTGATTTGATAGAGCCCTTATCTCCATCAGTGGCAATCCCAGGATTAATTAATAAAAGGCAACTTAAAAAAAAAGTCCAAGGAAAAAAGTCCAAAAAAAGGAGGAGGAATTTTGTTAGAACTAGCACAGGCTAGTGCTTGGACACTACATGGATATCTTCTCCTGAGATTTTATAAACGCAGAACCATGTCTGTTTCTGTAACAACTGAAAACTTCATTTAACATTTACATTTCTTACAAGTAGGTTCATCCCTGCACTGTTACAGACACACCCCCACACACCCCTCTGTGCCTCATCACAGTGCATCATGCCTGAGAGCAACAGCTCTCAGTCAGCACCCAAAGTATGTGCCAGTTACCCTCTGATGAGGCCAAGTTATTCTACTAAGAAAACTAAAAGAATGGCCAGAGCACTTAGAGTGAAAAGTTCCACATCCTCCATGGTTATATATATATAAGTTACATTTACAATTTTTTTAAAGAGAGTAAAAAGGTATTTAAAAATTAACAGACTGTAATAATATAATAAAATCAATGAATGATCTCTCAAATAATGTGATCAGACCGAATTCAACCCTTTTGGGTAAGAACTTGGGCAGAGAGCTAGGGCTGCAGTTCTGAGGAGTCGCAGTGAGGAGGACCACCCACTTCTCAATTGTTTCTTCTACCCAAATTGTCTCTTCACAAAGACGTAGCAGTGACAACATTGCTGCAGCAGGACACGCAATTAAACGCTTGTTGTTCTTCTAAATAAACTGGTCAGTAAACAGGATAAAAGGAGGAGCTCATCAATAGCTCCCAGCCAGGCCACAACACTCAAATTGTGCATCAATCAAAAGCTTCAGTTTCAGTGACACCTCTGATTCTTCTCAATGGTGTTTAAGTGGGAGCTAATTCCAACAGCTGGTTCCAGCAGTTGTCCAAGGGACGTGCAGGGATGGGGCAGCAGCCCCTCTTAAACTGCCAACATCCAAGTACACCAAAGGCTTGCAACAGTTTGAGAGGAAAAAGGAAAAATACCACAGCCAGAGGGAAAGTCTGTGCCTGTCTCTAACTCCAGACTGTCAGCAGGCTGTAATGGTCTGAAGCCTGAGGGCAGCCCTCGAGTGCCCAGGGGAGGCTGTGGGCAGCCCCCACTGAGGAGAGCACCCCTTTGTCAGGGGAAATAAGTTCTGACCCCCAGCAGCTCCCAGCCAGGCCTCCCTGGGCAGGGCTGACCCAGCAGCAGCCCAAGCTGCAGAGGGGACACCTGCATTTTATCTGTATTCAGCACTGCATTAAACACACACAAACAGCCAATATACACTCTTCTCCTCCTGTGCACACACACAGACAGACACACAGACAGACAGACAAGACACACACACCGTTGCCAGCTGATGCTCATAACCCACAACACCTGGTTATTGCACACACACCATCTCCAACCCAGTCCAAAGCACCCCAAGGACTCAAGGTGGCTATGTGGCACCTTCCTACCCTGTGAATGACAAGGACTTTCACTGCCCCAGACACGCCGTGCTAAGGTGATGCTTTAGGGATGCTGTGTTTGCTTTTGAACACAAGCTCAGTGCAAAGTGATTAAAACCAGGCCCAGGATGCTGTCTGTCTTCAGCCCCTCTGGGGGAACAGAGCAAATCAGGCACAACATTAAACCGAAGCTTGAAAAGAATTACAAAGGTGGAATTGCTAAAGCAATCAAGCAAAAAAGGTAAAGCCCCAAAGTGTCAGTTATTTTCAGTTAAAAATATCCTAAAACTTTGTTTCTAATAATTCTGAACTCTCACAGACACCAGCACCACAGGAACACGTTCAGCACTGAACTGCACTCTGCTAAACACATCTTCAGATGCACAGAACCCCTGCAGCTGCCAGGATGAGTGCTGGGGTTTGGCTCTGTCCCCACTGCCAGCCCTGCAGGTCTCCTCAGCCTGGCTCACTCCTCCTCCTGCTTGCTGGGAGACAGGCTTCCAGAAAAAAGTCCCCCCACTCCTCCCTGTGCAGGCTGAGCCAGGCAGGACCCCCAAGGATCAGGACAGTGACACAGGCTAGTAGTCTCACCCTCCCTGACCAGAGCTTCACATTTTAATTGAGGTTTATGATCACACTTTCCATTCCACTGTGGGGTCAGATGGTGCTCTAGTGAGAAGCCCAGTGGGAGGATGCTGGTCTCACTCTGGCACAGCATTCCCACTCCTGCAGACCCCTGCTTAAGGGTTAGCTGAAAACCTGTGTCCTATTTAATCACTTTCTTTCCAGCTGGAGAAGAAAGGACCCAGCTCTCCTGCTGTAACCACATCCCTGTGCAGCTCTAGGGAACAGTTTATGAAAGAGTTTAATGAAATCATCATAAAAACGTTTAAAGCCACCTTATTACTATTCATTTGTATGACTCTGACAGAGAACAATCTTTGAAGGGAAAAAGCTTGGAGCAGCAAATTGCACTTCAAAAACGTACAAAATTGGAGAAGAAATAACAATTAATATTTTCTTTAGTCTTCAAAACTCAGGCATTTCCCAGAGCTATAAGGCCAAACAAACTGCCTTCTCTAGCAGCTCCTCAAGTAACAATTTATCTAATCAGCGTGGCAATCAAAGACAAGATTTTATGTTTACTGATTGCACTAATCAAAATCACTTTTCAAATGCAGCTAATTGACAAGTTTACTGACTGAAATGAAAGTCACAAATCAGATATCCTGTGCTGTGGAAACCCAATATGCCTTCCACAGAGCACTGCCACACTGCACTTGACTCCCCAAGTTATCAGCATAGACAATTATTCATCAGCTGAAAATTGGCACATCAAAGTCAAATCAGAGAACAACAGTAAGGAACACCCACAGCAGGCTCTTGAGGGAGAGATGGCACTTTGGCTGACCGCATTGCCCTTCTAGAGTCTAATTTTACTTCATCATACATATAGAAACATAATGCTTGGAATGAGAAGTTGCTCTGCATCAGCCCTGTGAGATGCAGGGATTTTAACCACATCAGCTCTAGGTTTTCAGGAACGTGTGGGTACCAGACGCTTCCCAACCCAGTTATGCCACAACATGCAGCCATTCTCTCACAATTAAACAGTGATCTTGACACACGAGGTAACCTGCTCCACTAAGACAACTCAGCATGCACTTTCCAGCTTGATTTTCCAGCTGAAGGCTAGAGAGGAAACCAGGCTGTCCCTGCAGCCTGTTGCTGTTCAGCAAGATGACCCCCTATTGCAGGGAGGTTCAGAGAGATGATCCCACCTTGACAGGTTTGCTTCACACCCAGCCCACACAACCCGGGATGTGTTGCCATGTCTGGGTGTGTCCCATCTGCAAAAGCATCCCTCAGCATGAATGCCATGAAGACTGATTTCAGCAGAAATTTTGGGCCGTGACACTTGGAGGTATTTTCCCAATGTGCAGGGGTTTAACCCTTCTACCAGGGTCTCTGCCTGGTAAAACAGGAGTGAGGGCACATGTTGCCACTTGGCATCGATCCAGTCAGCCACCACTGTGGTTAGCTGTGAAGGCTTCACACTGCAGTCACTTTAAATCAGAAGTTAATTAGAGTTTAAGACCAATCTCCCAGGGCAGCTCGGTATCTTTAGTAGAAGTGGAGGAGGAACACAACAAAATCAACTGACAAAGAAGACATCTGCAGCATGTTGCACTGTGGTCTCCCACAAACAAGTGCCAGGAAGCAGCTTCTCGACTGCGGGATGAAGAGCCCTGGAGAGCCATGGATGGCAGGCACACAACCCCTGCTCTGTCAAAAAGCTTTTGAAAATAAAATAAAATTTAAAAAAAAAAAGCTTGGATTTGCCAGGCACACCTGCAGAACAGCAACTGGGGAGGTCCAAGGCAACCCGAGGGTGAGGAAGGGGCAGGAGACGAGGGGAGGAGGGGACATGTGGAAGAAAGCCACCAGACAGTTCTTGTGAGGCCAACAGATGGGATTTCACATCCATCAGTGGATTCAAGCCTCCTCAATTTGAAAGAACGATGGCATTGGGGCATATTTGCATGTGGAGTGCTTCCTATACAACACAAGGTGCTCAGATGCCACGAGGATGAGAGCTTTCTAAGTACCTAATTGGCAAGATCAGTCCCATGTACATGAGGCAGAGAAAACTGCTTTGAAATAAGTATTTCACACAAAGAGTCAAGACTCCAGCTTCAGAAGACATGAACAGCAGTGTGGAGACTGATGGGCTCACCAACACTCTCTCTCTCCCCAAAACCACACAGATTTTTTTCTTTTTGGGCATTAACACAAAAATGTGATGCCTGCCTGGTCGTCCTGCCTTCCCATTCTCCACACTCTCCTCTTCAGAACATATTTTCTCTTTGCTTAAAAAACCCACTTGTTCTCCTTGAATCAAAACATGCCCTTGTATTCAATCCACCTCTCCACTTAAACCAAGTGATGCCTCACAAAAGAAAGCTGCTGCACCCACTACTCACCTACACACCATCTACCCTGGGACTAGCCATCAAGCTTCATGCAGAGTAGCCATCAGTATTATTTCTTTGCTGTTTCCTACACAGCACAAATACAAGTACAAAAGGGCTGAGAGCTTTGCTAGGCACTGATCTGCTCTGCTGTGTGACAAGGCACTGGAGTCCAAATGCCACCTGTGTCAGCAGCTTGAACTTCAAACACTGGCATAATTCAGCATCACAAGAATTCATCTGACCAGTGAGAACTTCTTACTTTAAAGCACCTTTTTAGGCAGCTTAGCCAAGTTTCCTCCTGTCTCACTCCCACCACTACAGAAATGCAGCTCCTGATCACAGGCTGAGGGACAGGACTCTGAGCCAGCACCCTTCCTGGGAGCCCTCTGCACAACCAATTCCTTCCCAGGGTGAAGAACTCCACTTCAGGCCACAGGATTTCTTGCCACTTCCAGTGACCTACCTGTTCACCAAGCCAACAGCAGCAGTGCCCTCGACCTCCTGACCACCTCCTACCATATCTCTGCCAGGGGCTGCAACACAGACATGGGCAGGAGAAGGTTCTGGCCCAGCCTGGCCTCTCAGTACCATCTGCAGCTCTTCTGGCAGTCCTACAACCTCTCTTGACCTGCCACTATGCCTTGTGCACTGATGATTTTCTGTGGCCAGCACCATCCTCCTGTTCTCTTCAGAAAGAAGGCACCAAGTTTCTGCTGAGTCTGCTGTTCTGGTGCTGTTGGGCTTCAGCCACAGACTGTGTTCTGGATAACAGAGAGCAGGAACCCTTAGCAGACAAGGTGCTATTTTTCCTACTGCATCTGAATCCTGGGTGCAATATTCCAAATGGGATCCCACTCACAGGCACCTGGTTACACCTCAGCACCTGTCACTACAGCAGCTCCATACAGGAAGGAACAGAGGAGAGCAGCACCAAGTTAGCAGAGGCAGATGCCCCAATCCCCCCCAGTGCAACAGACCAGAACAAATGGGAACACTTTCCAGCTCTGAAATGCAGGAGGCAGAATCCACTTACTTGACAGGAGCTTTGGGATCTGCTGCTGGCTGCCCAGCAGGGGCCTGGCGTAGGGGCTGGCGTAGGCGCCCAGGGGCACGGCGTTGGGGTACATCCCTGGCATCCCCCTCTCCCTTGGCATCGTGTGGCTGCCACGTGCAGGAAACAGAAAGGAAAAACAACGGGGAGTTGGTAGGAAGGCACAAGTGACCTCTACAGAGATAGCTCAGTATCTGCTGGGCCTTCTCCTGCACACAGCTACACTCAGGACTCCGAGGCATGTGGTGTCTGCCACCCCATTTAATGAGACATCATATCATCAATAGCAGCTATAATATATATTTTTTTATAACTAACTTGCAAGAACAGAAGAGGGCTCACAAGTGCAGCACTGGAACAATTATGATTTCCACCACATGAATGGAGGGAAGGGTGTTTTTATTTCTGCCAGAGCTGCAAGATGAAGAAGAAAGTATAATCCCTCCCTAAAGGGACACTTGTGTTTATTTGAGTTTACTTTTATTTGCTAATAATACAATCTCCTTTAAAACCTTCTCTTTTCTGGCCCTGATAAACATTTCATTTTGTCTGTGACACATAACCCCAGCTCATTCTCCCACCCTGTGCTCAGAAGCACTCTCACACTACACTGCAGAAAGTTCCTTGGACTTTCAGGGGACTAATAAAACCTGGCAATGCCCTGAAAAATGACAACCAAACTGACTGCATGGTGTAAAGAACGTGCTTCAAAACAAGGGATTTTAAGCCCCATTTTTAAAAGCATAAAAGACATTCTTGTATTAATATTCTTAATTATCCCTTGTGTGCAGTACTCTCATTGCACCTCCTGTACCTCAAGCGAGTATCCCCCAAACAAGCTGAAAAACCCCACAAGATATTTACATAGAAATATTTAGCAGAAAAAATAACAAGCCCAAAATCAAGAATGCAAAACATTACAGCAAAATCATGGCCACAGCTTTCATCAATACTCAGTTTCAGTATCCTGTGCCAAGCTTTCCAGCACAGACCACCAGCATCTCACCTCTGACAGCCCATCCCCACCCTCTGTCTCTTTTTTTCAATTCAGAAAGCACGAAGGAAGAGCTGTGCCCTCAGGCAGGCAGTGGGCAGCAGTGCCCCCAGGCTCACCCCAGAGTCCTGAAGGCTGACTGGTCCAAGTGGACGGGTTTCCTGTCTCGGTTAAATCCCAGCTGTGGCCTCCACGGCCTCCCATCGTTGTTGGTTTTCTCCCAGTCTCCTGGCTTCAGAACTGGAGCTGGTTTCCTTAATATTAAAAATATTTCCATGAATACTTATCAGAGCAAACACCTTAATGAAAGAAAATGGAATTATCTGAAAGCCAGCGACTGGTACTTACTTTGCACCAGGTAGCACTACAGCCTTGAAAACAAAGTCTTCAGCAAACTGTGGGTCTTTGAAAGAGATACTAGGAGAAAGTATTTGAGGATTAGGTTCACTTGATAATTAAGACAAGCCAGATTAAAAAGTAATTGCTGCTTTATTAACACACAGAAGATTCAGAAACCCCTGACAAAGTGCATTCCTTGCACGTAGATGTAGTGACTCCATCAGACTTGGATGTCTCCATTTTCCACAGTGTGACCCTGTTCCTCCCCTGTACAGCAGCCAGTTAAAAGAAAGTTTAATGTCTAGAAAACAGACTAAGTATGGTAATGAAAGTATCTTCTGCAGACCCTCGAGTACAAATCCTCTAGTCAAAGCATTGATTGTACTTGATTAAGTTCAAAGGCTGCCACAGCACAGCCAGGAGGGATCTCAGCTTGCCATGCAGTCTAGTCAAAAGTGTACAGCACTCAGGAGGGGGATTTTCTGGGCCAGGGAGTTTTTATCCCAAAAGCTGGCTGTGCAGTTCCCGTGGAGGGACATACACCCATTTTCAGTGACATCTCCCAGATCCTGCATTTTGAGCTTTCCACTGTTAGACAAAGTAGGAAGTGCTAGAGCAGGGAGTGGCTGAAAGCTCAGTTTCTGCTGGCACGATGTGTTGTACAGCAGCTTGGGTTTGCTCTAAAACCCACCCAGGCTCCTTAGCAATTCCCATCTCCCAGTGTAAGCATCCAGGTCTCAGGGAGGTCTGACCAGGGACATGTCTGAAGTCCATGGCACTGACTGGCTTTCTGCTCCCTCACTGCCTACCATCTGATAGAGAGGGATGCCAAGAAAGACAAAACCAAACGGCTCAGCAGAATAATCTCACTCTTCCAGCTGCAATACATCTGTTTTTCAGCCCAGAGAATGAATGAGGCTTGAAGGAAGGAGAATAACGGTCCCTCAGAAAAACTAGCCAAAGCCACAAGAACTGGAGAGCAGAATCATGACTGCTCATACTGCCTCAAAGGACAGGAGGAAAAATCCTTGCAAGAGAGAAAGGGACAGAAGTGTAAAACAATTCAAACTTCCTGGCAGTGGCAGATGGAAAGCCAAAAACTACCTTTAACCCATCACTCAGAGTAACTAAATCCCCATTTCAGAACATCCTTTCTCCAATATCCTGACAAGCCACAGCTTGGCATTTCTTACTGCCTGTAGACAGTTGTTCTAGCTGAACCAAGCCATGCCTGGCTCCAGCACTACACACCTATCATGCTGTGCCAAATTAAGTGGGAATGACATACAACACACTAGAAAGACAGAAACTTCCTGTCAAGTGCAAAAGTCATTAAAATCTGTGACCACAAGATTTACTCTATGAAACTCACTGCTTTTTACTCATTATGAAGCTTCTTATTATTCTCCCAAACATCACATTCAAGCAAAGTTAGTATTACTCCTTTACTCCTTAAAGGCATGAAGTTAACATTCTCAGGCATCACTTGGGAATTGCTAAGGATAAAAAAAAATGGATAAAACCCCAAGAAATAACAATCCACAGCTGGAGAGCTTGCAATCAATACCCAATTCTGGCTTTGGAGGCTTGCTCTCAAGAATGTTTGGCTTTAAGAGGCCTGATACAGACTACCAAGTTCTGTAGGTGTTGCTCTTTGCTTGCCAAAGACCCAGAGGTCCCAGTGGAGAGTGAGCAGAAAAGCAGCAGCAGGGAAGAGGTATTTCTGGAGGGATGAAGCATGCTGAGCTATGAGCATTTTGGCCACCCCTGCAGGGCACACCACCACCAGCCACCCTAACCCAAGTAACTGCTGGACTGTGCTGTCTCTTGGATTCACTTCTCACAGAAACACAGGAGTGCCTAAAGCAAGAGCTTCAATTTGATTAAGAGATGGATTCTATTGCAAATTCAACACCACAAACCATCAGAATAAAACCAGTGTTGATTGCTGCATTTCACAAGCCACCACATTAAACCCCAGAGTTTATTTACCTGACTGCAGAATTTTGGATGAGGTCACGCAGCATTGGAACAGGAGACTCCACTGCCCTGGGAAAGAGAAAAAACTGTCAGAATGTCACACAATGCATTTCTCACCATTTGCTCCACTTTCTCTGATGCTACCACTCCTGTTCCTCTGACAGCTGCACCTGTGACACATAAAAGGGATTTCAAAATTCACTTGCCTTTCCCCTAAATCAAATACCTCTGTAAAAATGGAATTGCCAAATCCTTATTTCTTACAGCCAGCACTTTTGCAGCTGATCTGTGTGGGCTCCCTGGTGTCTAACTGTGGGTTGTTCAGACACATCCCACTACCCAACAGACTGTTTATAAACCTGAGTATTATTCTGAACCTTGGAAACCTCCCTGTACTGCCAGGGTTTGATTCTAAGAGGTTCTAAGAGGGCAGGAGAACACCAGGGACAGACACACACACAGACACCATGATTTGTAAAACCTCCTTCATTAGGAAGAAAAATCTGTTTGTATACACATATATAAAAAAAAAAAAATTGTAGCAGGTGATTTCCACAGCACTTGAAGAATCTCTTTCCTAATGGAGATTTAATAGGCTGGCATCAAGTTGCATCTTAAGCCTTCCCTGTTCCCTCCAGAAAACTTTAACTCAAGCAGATGAGCCCCAGACTGGACAAAGTGGCTCTTATTGATCAGAAACCACATTTCTTGGTCTTCCCTGCTGCATGCAGCTGTCACAGACCCATGTTACACACCCAGGTCACTGACTGTACACGTGCTGCCTGGGTTTGTTCCAAATCTTTTTAGCCAAGTCAGAATTATTTTAAGTGGCAATATAAGCCCACGGAATTCCTAGCAAACTGCTCCAGGTAAGAAAACCACCATTTCTTAGGGCCTGTGCAGGGAAGATGCCAGCAGAGTTTTCTCTTCCTGCCCTGCTGTTCCCTCCAAGAAGAGCTCTGCCAGCTCCTGCTCCTCAGAAGCCCTGACAGGAACAGAGAGGAGTGCATTAGTGAGTGTGACCAGGGTATGTCATCTGCCCCACGGACCCACTGCCTGTGCACTTCATGCAGATCAGCTCCTCAACACCTGCTCAGGCTCTAAGCAAAGTCAGACAAATGAATGCAACACAATGTGAAGATTGCAATGATAACTTCTCAAACTAAATGCATTATCTAGAAAACAAAAAATATTAGCATTTTTTTGTATGTGTAGCTGGTAATAGTCTTGAATTTAGTGCTGTAGCCTAAATGGAAAATAGTAAAATGTATCTAATGTATCTCTGTGTTGTTCTTTAACGTGGTCAAGATCAGCATACACAAAGCAGAGTTGTTGGGATGGTTTTTTAAATAGCATGTACCACTGCAAGTTACATCAGACTGCATTAAATTAACATTCATACAAAAGCAAAGAGGCCAAAACAAAACAACCTTACTGAATGAGGCCACTGATTACTACTGCTTGGATTATCACAGGGTCTGTTTACCTATTAAAGTTTAAGTTGAAACACTACTGAATATGT
The DNA here is from genome assembly GCF_000691845.1 of Merops nubicus. NCBI lineage: Eukaryota > Metazoa > Chordata > Aves > Coraciiformes > Meropidae > Merops > Merops nubicus. Next base: position 12,697 of record NW_008628854.1, read on the forward strand.
AAAAATCAGTCTTCCACAGATGAAATGACAAATAACAAAAAGAATTCATCAGCAGCTAAACACACATTAGAGTGCTTCAAATACTTCTGATGCTGCTTTAGAAGCCTAGCTCTGAAATAAAGAAATAGGACTGTGGAATGACAGTTTTACTTGCCTGGCTTTCACACATGCTGATAACAACACACACCTACTATGAACCCTCATGGAAAACTGGCTTAGCCTCAGCACCACCTGGTCAGGAGTTTTAGGCTTCTTGTTGTGGGCAGAAAGATATTTTTATTTAAAGGCTGGTTATAAGTGAAGAGAATGTCCTTTAGCACCAAAGGTGCCCCACTCACTGGTCTGGAAGAACAGCGTTGTCATTCAGCGTCAGCTTGCCCTGGATCCCGTGGCACAGCTCAGGGGGCATGTCCACTGGCTGAGGAGAAAACAGTTTTCCAGCTGAAGCACCTCTTTAGACCTCCATCCTCACCATTTACACAGTCCCTCAAGAACAAGCACAACCCACCTCTGTGTTTTTGGTCTTGTACTGTTCTACAATGAAGTCACAGAGGGGATGGTGTTTTCCAACAAAGAGAACATCACCACCAAGGCTGTTCCTTCTGCCTAGAAAAGATGAAGAGAATGGGCTGAGAGTTCAGAGCAGAGAGGGAAGGAAGGAAGGAAGGAAGGACTACAGCAGACCAGCACGCTCGCCTGTTGTCACCTCTACCAAAGGAAGGCTCCACCTAAATCCACTTTTGTGATTTAGGAGAAAGCTGTGAATGTTCCTGGAGAGCATTGGAAAGACAGCATCTCTGTGCAGAACAGGTTGTCTCTGCTCACAGGAGTAGTTGGAAGGCAGTAAAACAACAGAAATCTTGTGTTCAGTGGGAGGAATGTTGAATTTAGAATGGAGGAATGTTGAAGATACAGACAGGCTGGGTAAAAATACCCAACCAGAACAACAAGCCAACCCCCCCACCTCACCAGCAGTTTACCTATAAGAACCAGTGATTATTTTTCTACAAGAGAGAAAACAGCACACACATTTGCCTACAGGAACTGAGCATGAAGCTCCACGTATTGCAGCTGGACCCAGACAGGTCAGAACACACAACACACCTCATGTCTTATCACCAGCTCCAACCCTGGGAGCAGTTCATTCTGTAATGCCTAACGAGTACTCTGGCAGTGTGTACTGGTAGAATCCTTTCAGAGGAGTAAGCTGCCATCTAATTTTCAGGTTAAGTTCTATGCTTTTCTACTTGAGTAAAGAAAAATAAGTGAAAGCTATGAAACCAAACCCATCAAGGACCACCCTGACTACCAGCACTATCCATGAAGAAGAATCTGCAGTCTGCCATAGTGCAATCCAACCAAACACTGATTGTACCTTGCTTATTTGGGGGGTGAAAAACAGTAGTAATAACAAGTTGTACCAAGACACCACAATTCTTACTTTCTTCAGGAGTGAGGTCAGGGTAGACTTCTTCCAGGGCAGCTCTGAGGCGTCGCTCATCAACAAATGGCAGTAATGCAACACCTAGTGAAGCAAAGACATTATGGAAAGCTCCAATAAAGTTCTTTACCCAAGAAACTGCTGTTGCCTTAGTCACAGAAAAGAAAACCCTAAGTTTTCAGAAGCTCCTCAGTTCTGGGAAGCAGTAACCTCTACCCACACCTGCCTCATCTGGGAACAAGGTGAGCTCAGTCAGTCATCATTTGTCTCCTTTCCTACAGGTACTCCCCTGACACAACTCAATATTACTTTATTCAAATTAATTTAATGAAGAGACAACCATGGAAGAAATCACTCCAAGTTCAGCAATGAGGATATTCTCCAGAACTCTCCATTATCCTAATGGAGACATTCTCCATTAGGGACTATTCATACCAACTGAGGCTCCTCTCAGTACCAAAATCCCTCACCAAGCAGCACACCTCAGAGCCCACTCAGTCCTACTGGGTGAAGCCTTTCCCTGGTATGCTCCAGTAGATATTTTCTGCTATTACAAAGTCCAAAAAATCACTGAGAAATTTACTACAAAAATTATTCTGCCACTCTTCTTATCAGTTGAAATCTGGAGTAATTATTTTAGTTTTAACTTTATTTCACTTACCACAACCACCAGAGCTTTCCCTGGCCAAGATGACTGCAAAGCCTTTCCACTACACTGGTATTTGGGGTTCTGTATTAGTGTCTACACCACTCCTGGTTTTTCATCATTCTAGGTACAACATTCACTGAGACTTTGAACTTCCACAGACTTAGGTTCCTGATCCAAGACTTGATCTGCCTGAAATGCTTTTGCTTCAGAAGTCAGATCTTTACTCAGCTTTATTAGAACAAATACTACTTTCCTGGAGCTGAAAGAAAGGGCATAACTTAAAACTTTACCCAAAGTGTCATTACACCAGAAGCTTATACTCCCTCCTAATAAAAGCAGTTAGGAAAAAAAATCATAAGCTTCTGACATATCAAACACTTTATACAACTGTATCAGAATTTTATGGAGTCTGCTGTACAACACCAAGGCCCAGAGCTGCACAGCCTGCTGCTGCCAACCACACTGAACAGGAACTCTGCACTGGCCCCACTCACAAAGTGTGAGGGTGATCTTCACACTCCATCAAAGGCAGCACCAGACCTCAGCCACGTTCAGATTTCAGCTGCAACGTTACTACTTGTGCAGGGAAACTCTGTGATTAGCCTACCCTGGAGAACAAACAATTTATTTTCACCTTCACAACAGACTGGTGGAATGACAAGAGGACAGGAAACGTTCATGACCCAGGAGATTGCAAGAAAGATCAATGCTGAGCATTCAGAAGCACGGTCACCTCCCCAAGAGGAAGATCTTCAAGCAGCTCCCTGAGAGGACAAGGTATACTAGATGTTTTTTAACTAAGACAGTCTGAACTTCCAGCTTGAAAAACATTTCTTGTTTCACAAGTGCCTCTTAGACACGAGAATTCCAGATGTTGATTCAGAACAAAAAGTTTATAATGCAATTAGGCATTAAATGAATCAAAAGTAACATTACAGGCTGCTGAAAGCACATGGGAGCTACTTAAAACTGTACTGCTTCAGACTGTGGATTGGCTAACTGGACAGAAGGACTAAAGGAAATTGCCAGAAGTACAACAGGGGTAAGAAAGGGCTTTGAGTTGCTGAGGGAGAACCTGCTGCACAACACTCCTCCGAACACCTAGAACACTCCTTTTGATCTGGAGCTCTCCCAAGTAAGATACTCCTGTGTCTAACTGTGGCTATTTCAAAACACACATCAGCTGCCTTGGGGAAGAATCACAGAACCACTGATGTCAGCAGGACCCCCCAGGTACCATCCAAAGCCCATCCCTTCTGCTCCAGCATGGCACTGGGCTGCTCACCTTGCCCTGGACCATGTCCAGCTAGGTTTTGAAGATCTTCAAGGATGGAGACTCCACAGCACCTCTGGGCAACACGTTCCAGTGTCTGACCACCCTCAGAGTAAGAGTCTGCTTTCTTATGCTCAGGTGAATTTAGTGTCTCTCATTGTGTGCCCAAATAATTATTTATACCTATAAATAGAATGCTACAGTACTGGCTGAATAGTGTAACCAGCCACTAAACTTGGCAGACCTCTGAAATTTGTATTCTCAAAAGAAAGAAGCTGCATTAATACTGTAACTGGTTTTAAATTCTTTGTATGCATCCAAATACTTCTATATTTCCCAAAGCATCTTTCACAAGGTACTAATGAGCAACTGATTGAACAGAATAGGATCCATTAATTAAATGCAAAGGAGACAAAAGACAATTACACAGTAAGGCTGATAAAAATAGAAAAATGATTAATCTAGTTCAGGACAAATTAACAAATCTAGAATGACTGCTGAAATTACTAATAATCATCTCCAACCCTAAATCAGTTACTGAACTGTAATTTGTTCTTCATAATAATTTCTTTTCAAAGATATACCTGCTGTAAAATACTTCTCCCTCATGCCAAGTAACACGTGTGACTTGGTGTGTCATTATCTCACTGAGATAATTTTCCCTTTTCTTCCTATTTTCAGAGAGATTTTTCAGACTAAGGTCAGTACACTGTAGTTCAAAACCCAAATGTTGAAATCTCACCTTGCCAAGCGTATTTCTTCCCATTTAAATCAATAGCAAAATCTTCAGGGTAGAAGTCTATTATGCTTGATTCCTGTGTTTGAGAAAGTACATTAAAAAGTCACTGCTCTCCAGTTGAGCCTCGCAAGGGTTCTGTAAGGAGGTAAACAATCCTACTGAAGTGTGAGAGAGTCAGGAGATAATTTTTCTCCCTGAAACATCTGAATTCAAAGAATAACTTCTAAGAATGCCAAAAAAGTTCCCTCCCAGTCTCCATTCTTCTTCTGCCCGAGGTGGGAAGCAGCAAGTCATGCTCACACAACTGCAAGATGCCATCAGCTTCCTGAGAGGGACCCCCCAGGGACTCTTACCGGGTCTGTCATCAGCTTCCTCCACGTGGGCGGCAGAAAGTTCCCACTCGCTGCTGGAAACACTCCCATAAGCTGCTCAAGAGGCTTAAACTGTTGAAATCAAACAGGCAGATGTAGGAGGCTTCTAATGAGTTGTTAAATGACAGATTTATAAATAAAGGAGAGAAGCCCTACCGGCCTGGAGCCCTTCTCAAAGTCTGAAGGCATGTCTGCAATGCCCTCGAAGTCAGAAGCGAAGGGAGCGTAGTGGAAGGGGTAGTACCAGTTCCAGGAGGCACAGCCCTAGGACAGAGCAACAAAACCAGATCAATTAGGAAAACAAACGAAGGCCAGTCACTAAAGATGACAATGTTCAGCCCAGCATCACGAAGAGAAGTCCCCATGACCAGACAAGGAAGAGCTCTTGCCTCTGAAGGTACACCGAGCTTCAGCGTGGGACTGGGCTTTCCCCAGGCAGCCTAGAGCAAGTGATTCACAGGGCAGTGGGTGGAGACCATGGGCACCTCCTTGGCAGCACCCAGCTCCTCTGCCAGAGGACCTCTGCTCTGTGCTAGGTCTGAGTCACCACGGGAGGCAGCCAGACAGGACACCTAGCACCAGAACCACATGGATGACCGTACAGCAGAATCCTAGTCCCAGCTTCAAGACACTAATGTACCTCATGCCTTCTTCCTCACCCTCAAGAAAAACCCCTCATGAGCATGCACACAAACTCCAGTAAAACCAAGCACAAAAATTTCTTGCAAAGAGTAGAAAATCAGTCCATCCATGCAGTTAAGCAGACCCTGCCACTACACTGAGGAGCTTGTAACAACAGGACACATTCTCAAAATTCTCCACTTCTGTAGAGCTGCTACCACATCTTGAACAGGCAAATGCAGAGAAGGAATTTCCAAGCTCTCTGTGACTGCATAAAGGCCAGAGCTATGCCAGTCAGAAAGCCATTACCAAGGTCTCCACATGAACAGAACTAGTACTTTGGGGGCAGCACACAGTTTTCACCACTTCACCACTGTATGTCCATGGAAAACCCCACCTCTAACTTGGGGACCTGGGCAACTGGAGAACCCTGATATGACACACGCTACAAGGTGTGAAAATGGGAACACTATTTGTTGCAGGTTGAGAATAATTCTGGTTTTACCTGTTACTTTCTCATTCAGCACTAGCACTAATACACACTGAGTAACATTTTGCTTTTCCCCTCTTATTCTTCTGTCTTGAATGCTGGGAAATATAAAGTGCATTCACTTGAAAGAGGCAAAATAACCCTTCAACAGGAGAAAAAGTAAACTCAAACCACATCAGAACACAATGCACTTTGTAAAGGAAAACGTGGCTCTACAAGGGCTAAGTCAAGTTTTCACCTTCTCAGCTATTTTTCTTAGCAGTACTACTTGAATCAAAAGCTTACTATTTTGACTTGAATTCTGAATAAGTAAATGTCAATGAGGCTCCTCCAGTGGTGTTTTCAGTATAAAATTAGAGACTATAATTATTAGATGCAATTCTTCAGATGGTTTCAGTATGTTTCAAAATCCAGGTGGATTGGGTTCTTTCTTATCTTTGTAATGGTTTGTTTTTCCCTCTCCAAACAGATGTCCCCACTAGTGGAGCATGCTCTGCATTATTAGCTTCTTGTAAGAATAGAAAAGCACGGAACGTATTCTGCCGAATTTTATGGGCAGTGAGCAACAGCTATTGAAGGCAATTCTTACTATGGTAAAAAGGAAAGAAAAACCACCAAACAAACCAACCCACAAACAAAACCCCCTCATGCAAATCTATTTTGAGATTCCCCCAGCCCAAGAGCTTCCCCATCTGAATCCCAGAGGGGCAGAGAGCTTTGCTGCTCCCCATGCACACAGAATGCCCACGCACTGCAGGCTGCAGCATCTCACCCACCCCTGGTTCTGTTCCACATGTACAGACAGCAGCATGTGCAAGTCTTTCTCTGCTGTGCTGGGTGAAGTCCACTATGTCATTCTGATAAGGTCTCTAGAGAGGCTTGCCTTCTTTCTGAGTAGTATGAAGCCAAAGGTAAAGCCCTCAGCATGGGTGTACTTTCATCAAGTCTTGCTTTGGAACAGTTCCAAACCAGAAAACGTTTTCCTTACAGTTGTTTTCCTTGAGGTATTATTGGCACTTCTCCTCAGTTTTCCTGAGAGCACTATGGTCCTGCCTCAAGCTGTTGTCAAGCTCACCCATCTATTTTCTGTGCAGCTGTAATCATCTATCACTCCTGCATGCACCAGTGACTTCTGCCAGCAAGCTGACAGACTCAGGAGGACAAGGAGTCACCCACATCCTTCTCAACAACTGAACTGGTTTTACCAACTACAGTTGTGGGGACTTGGCTGGGTGCTTTTCAGTTTGGTACATGCCAGTTTTCCTAAACATTTAAAGCCACAAACCTCTCAACAGCACACAGGCTGATGCAGCCCTGGCTCAGCCACCCAGAAAAGCACGTGGTGAGGTCTGCATGAGCTCACAGCCACTGAGCACACAGCAGTGAGCACACACTCCACGCATGCTTCTTTGAGTACAAACTTCATTTTACAGCCCCCAAGTGAGTATAAATATTTTGGTTGCCTCATAAATATTATCTCAGTTTTGCCATATGCTGCCTTCCTGCACACCCTTCAGTTTCCCCCAAAATCCAGGTGGATTTCTGCAGAGGTTTTGTACCACAGCAGCCCTGAAGGTCATGCAGACAGCTTCCAGCAAGGAGACACCTACAGCTAACCTGAAGGTTCATTTACACACTTTGGAGACAAAGTTCTAGGAATATACCTTGCCATGCTTAACAGGAACTTGGTCAGCTTTCAGCACACCTTAACTGTGAGCAGGACCATGGAAATTTCCACCTATAAAGATGTGCAGGTGCCATTTGTCCTTCACAAAAGGAACTACTCAAGGAAGTGCAGAGCTCAGATCAACTGCAAGAGACTTGCAAACCTTGAACTCATTGATTTTCATCCACCATAACATGCAAGTTGGAGCCCCAGCTCAAATTTAATACAATGGAAGGGAACACACTCCCTTCCTGTTCCAAGGGGGAGACAACCAACAAAGGAGCACACATTAACATAAACCAGCTTCCAGACCGCACAGTCTTCTTGTGGGCATGTGAGGTCTTGGCCCTGCCTGAGCTCTGAGCTGCACAGGTATGAGGCACCTATGGAAAACAGGCACTTTTATCAACACTGCACTGTGCTCAAGCTACACAGCCCCACTGAGACTGATCAGCTCCATCAGCTCGAGCACATTCTGCTCCCAGGTCACACATGAAATAGAACTTATTCTGTCTTCAGGGCACGAAGCTAGTTATTAACCACCAGTGCAAAAAGCCCCAACATCTAACTAATCTCTTGCCAATCTGACATCTCAATTATCAAAAGATTTAAATCAGACACAGATTACTTCAAACACAACACACTCCATAGAACATCGTTACAATCTACGGAGGAGACTGACAACTCTGTTCCTTTCAAATTCTTCCTGGCATCTCTCAGGCTTTGTCCTTTGTTCACTCATTCAGTCATCTGCAGTTTCACTCTGTGTGGCTATGCATTGCAAAGGGAAAACACACATTGGCCTGTAATAAACTAACAAGTGCTGTTTCTGTATGTGAGAAACAAAAACTTCATTCAAGTCATGAGTGTCAAACAGAACAGGCAGCCAATTCCATCTTCCAAAACACCCCACTGCTCCTCAAAATGAGCAATGGGTAACCATTATTTCCTGAAAAGGAATAGGGCACAGACAAAAGAAACCAGATGTTTCAGAGAAGAGAATTCTAAGTACCTGATAATAGTATCTGAGGACCCAGCAAAGCCCTTCCACGTAGGACTGCACAACTTTACGACGGAATTTCTCATCAGAGGCATCAACATCAAATTTGTTTTTGTAGTAGCGCTGTTTCCAGCCCGTCTCCCACAGCCTGCACAAAACCCACAGACAGACACGTTAGTACATATGCACATTTACCTCCCTGAGATAAAACACAAGCCAAAGTCACCTGCTGCTTCAGTTCCCATCTTTACACAACTGAAATGAGAGCCTAAGAAGCGGCAGCCGGCAGGAAGGAGAGCAGAGGTGGTGGCTGGCACCACAGCCAGCCCAGGTGAGTCTCTAAGCTGCCGTGCTGATGACCATGTCCTCACAGACCTGGTTAGCAGCAGGGCAGATTCTCAAACACGTGCCTGCTGCCATCAGGGCTTTTCAGAATTGTATTGCTCCTAGCAGCAGTTTCACCTTTCTGACCAGGAACCTACTACCCAAACTGTCACCTGAACTTTCCTCTTTAACTCTTCCAACCACTAGAAAGAGAATAAACTCTTCCCCTTGCTTATTTTTTTTAACCTACCCTAGGCCAAAATCTTTTTCTTACTGCAATATCTTCTCACATCAAGCTCATTCCTCTGTTCTTATTGCCCCTCTCAAGTGAAGAAGTGATATAGCTCCCCTGCTACTTGAAATAAGTAACTAAACAAACAGTAAGCAGCAGCAGCTTGATTTCTGTACTCTACTTCTGTTTAGGCAAGTTATGGTTACCAGCAGAATTATCTGTGACTCAGGAATCCTGTGCTTGCTGACTCACACCAGACGGGTTCCCTTTTACAGAGACATTTTCAATCTTTCATGAGATATAGATACTGAAAGCAAAAAAAGCAATCTCAGACACCATTTGTCATCACTTCACACAGCTCCCCCTTATGTCTGTCTGCAGATGGGGCAGGGCAAAACCCACCACTTACTCCTCTTTGGATCCCACAGCTCTACTGTATGACATGAGGAAAAAAGTGAATAATGTGCTGTACTATGCCACATTTCAGGCACAAATAATGATGATGATATGCTTCAGAACTGGCCCCCCTCACAAAACTCTTCCGTTTGGTTTTTGGGTTTGTTTTGTTGGTTTGTTTGTTTATTTTTTAATTTAAACCTATTATTCCCCATTGCACACGTGTTTTACACACATGCATCTCAAAGTTCACGTGGTTTTTGGTATTCAGCTGAACTAAGGGAAACTACAAATATGATGTAGATACTGCTTAAATCAAATAGTCCCTTAATACTGATTTTTTTCTTGAAATAGAATTTTGTTCTCAACAATTCAAGACTTGTCATTGATTATCACACCAGGTGAGTTCCCCTGCCACAAAGGCTGGGGCCACTTTAAAACACACACAGAATCTGAAGCACACAAGTAACCTGCAAGGTGAACTCACACTTGCCCACGAAACACCCTCCTGGTTTTGCAGAAAGGATCTTCCCTTGCTTCTCTTCTAAGTCAGCTGCCAGTACAGGGACACTTAAAAATCTGACCTGAGGTGATTCAAACTGCTGAGGAGGTGGAGAAACCAAGGTGTTCTCAGGAGCTTCAGGAAGGCAGGTGAGCAAGGGCAGAGCTACTTGTGCTGAAGTCTTGAAGGACAGAGTCAGAACATCTGCAGTCCACGAGCAGCTGACCTGAGGAACTCCCTGGCAGCTACACCCTTGCATAAATCAAAACCCCTTTTCCATAAGATAACACAACCCAGTCTGCTAGCTGCCTAAAACTACTTGTTCTGGTTTTAAAGTCATTCTAAGTACAAAATACATTTTCACAAACAACTGTTGCATCTAGTACGTTTATGCAGTTGTTTTTGCTCACAATGAGAAGGATGAATTTTCCACTCAGAAAAGCACATAAATATTCTGAGCTACAAAAGAGCTCCAGTGACTGCAGATGAATACAACATGTCCTCTTGCTTGACAATACCAACCTTGTCAAAACTACTGCTACTCCTAAATGGCCATGGTTCATTCACACTAGCTGCTGCAAAACACCTAGAGCTTCCTTTGGAACCTCTGCTAAAATTCAAATGCAAAGCAGCGTCAAAATTTATCCTGATTTTAGATAAAAATTCTGTTTGCTTGCAAAAAAAGTTCCATTCAGATCTGCACAGGCAGGAAAGAGAATAAGACTGGGAGCTAGAATCCCTGATACTGGAAGAGCTGATGTCACAAACGTCAACAACAGTGCAGGACAATTATGATCAGCATTTCCCAACAAAGTAACCCTTATTGTTTTCCTGTGTCCGCCTACGTCTCCTGATTCCACACAAAACAAGAACCTACTGATTGCATTTATTAGGGCAGAACCTTTAACAAAAAATTAGAAGGGCCTTCCCTCCTGACTTACATAGGTAGATTTAAACCTTTGATAAACACAGCCTCACTGGGAATTCAGTGTCAGTTAATTCCCATAAAATTCCTACCCCTTAACGACCTAGGGAGCAGCCATCCTAGGACCCTGCAAGAACTCTTCCTAGAGCACACAGGGCCTGCTGCAAGTCAAAGAAGGGGGAACACACCGTGACAGTTGGGGTACATAGTGCTGCACACCTGAGTGCAGCCTCATTGTGGGGGTTAAACAGCGCCAGGATGCAACGGCAGAGCAGCAGCATTCAGCTCACACTCAGAGCTGAGCAGCACGTCTGGCCAATCTAGCTCTCGGTCTCAGAGGGAGCAGTGGCTTGGAGGATGAAAACCTGCACGCATACTAATCTAGACACTTAGATTTAACAGCTATAGCTTACCCATCTCACTGGAATTTACTGAATATTCTAACCCTCCACATTAATTACCGCTGGATAAAAAGATCATAGAAAAGCATCTGAAGGTATTGCTGCTCTAAGCTAAATGGCATTAATTAGACTGCATCCATTTCAGCAATTTGCTAACAAAGTGCTACAAAAAAAAAAATGGCTTCACCTGATATTATCCTCTGGCTCAGGTTCACTGTCACTGTCCTCAGCTTTTCGCTTAATTCCGCCTGCCGGGGAGGGGCTGCTGTCGGAATTGAGGCTGGTGTTTGGAGATGATGAAGTTGTCTAGGGTCAGAATTATTACAGATAAACAGGAAAGGGGGGGAAGGGTTTATTAGGCATTTTAAATTCAAGTTAACATTATCAGCTTTGTGATAATCACATGCATTATTTCTAGTTCCCCAAACTCCAGGCAAAACCTACACAATCCTTCAACTATTCAGTCAGGTAGCAAAATAACACATCTTTGTATTAAAAGTTGGGCACTGACACGTGCAGGCAGTGTTCATGTGTTTGAGAAAGAAAACACTGCAATAAACAAGACAGTATAAATTGATAAAACATGCTATTTTTGATCTGTTCCCATTCTGGAATACAAGTGTTTTCTCCAGTCATACAGCTCACATTACATCTTGATTTTACAGCAGCAGTGAAAATTCCACATGCAGGCTACAAAGAGCTGCTTATAATTCAGAATGAGCAGAAATACCCAAAGTTGCTTCAAAACTGATCTTTGAAACTCCTTTTAAATGCACCTATTTTGATATTAGAGTCTAAAAGAAACTTCTCCCATTCCATAAAGGAATTGATTTGATTAACTCACACGAAAAATTTTCAAGATTACAAGGAAGGAACAGCAGAAGAAAAAGCATATTGTATTTATTTGGACTTAAGAGAGAGAACACACATCTTTGTGATGAAAAGGATCTTTAATTTGTTTCGTTTGGATGAAGATTTTTGCCCAGAAAGAATTTGTCATAATTGTTATTTAAAGTCAACAATCAAGACTTCTGACACAGCACTTGGCCTATTTCCAGTTTTCCCTCACTTTCTCATACCTTTCCAAAAACTTAATCCAAGTTTCTCCTCTTCCCAGGGAAAAGCAATGCTTTGGAAAGTGAAAGCAGGCTGACAAACACGTCAGTAAATCCCAAATTTCCAAAATACTTATGTCCATGTCTGTGTGTTCATACAAATTCCAGCAAGAATATTAAAGGACCTTCAGCTCAGGTATTCAGTCTGCATCTCTCACAAACCTACTGAGGAAGTCCCTAAACCTGTACTCACAAGGAGCTTTGACCCCACAAGTGCCAAACCCATCTGGGGAGAAGAACCATCGTACCTGACTCGGGTGCATTCACCCCACACTTGCCCTCCCACAACTATTTAACAAGCAGCACCATACCAAACATGAAAATAAAGAACACAGTTTTACCTGAGCAGCCTTACAAAAATTCGTTTTGGAAAGCCATTTCCTTGAAAAATAAGTTTTTTGGTGCCTGCTCTTCCAGAGAGCTTGACAGGGTAGAGCAAAAGGTGCCCGAGTAGCACAGGGTGTGGTTCCCTCCCCCTCTGTGTGTAAATACTGCTGAACATCCACTCACCGAGCTCTGTCTGTCATGCATTCTCATCTCAAAGGCAGCTTGTCTGGGGTTACTGATTGCCTGAGGACTAGATCGATTTCCCAGAGCTTGAGGGGAAAACTGTCCACCGGGGATAAAAGAAGGCTGATCCCTCTGGAAGATAAATGCAGAGAGCACGCTGAAGAAGCTGTGTAATCTCCACAGAGCTGGATGATGCACTCTCACAATTTTCAGATTACGGTCATATAAAACAAGCACCATTTACTCACTCAGTTCACCTTAAATTAGTTACATTTAACAAACTCAACTGGACATAACGACACAAGTGAGACTCTTCTGTTTCTATAATGAAGCTCTTTTAAAACCAACCAACCCACCCAGCCTGTATTCTGTGCCTGTGTTCATTCTCCTTGGAGTGAAAGGTGATTTTTTTGGGAAATGAGACCTCTACCTTACAAGGAAGAATGGATTCTTTGTAAGCACAGTGAATAACCCCTTCCACTCTACTTGGGACAGTCAGAAAACACCTCTACAGACACACAGAAAAAGCTGCAGTCTACAAGAAGTCAGGAAAAAAACCTTTAAAATCATTCACACCCAGGCCAGAAAATCCCACAATTACAACTGCAGTTCCACCCAACCCATCTGCTGAGAGCTCTGGCACACATTTTCATTCTTGATACTTTTTGCATTGGGAAAGGAATTAATTACCTTCATCCTTTTTCTTTTTTCTTTTTGCCGCCTTTTAAAGTTATCCTAAACAGAGAATACAGGGAAATCAAGTTAACCAACCACGCTGACTTCTTGGAAAAACATTGAATCATAATCCTCTACTGCACAGAAGGCTGTAAGGTTTTTGTTCTGAATAAGACACAGGTCAACTCTTGTGCCTGCAAGTCCAATGGAAAAGGGATAGAACTTTCTACCTTGAAAACCTAAAGGGGAAAAAAGTATCTGTGTATTCAAAGCTCCACGACTTCAGTAATGGCTTCTAAGTCTAGTTAGAGCCTTACTTCAAGGTGACAGCAGTGTCAAAGGACACAAGCTCCTTGCCTGCACTGGAACAACTGCCAAAAAACCAATACAATAAGAAAAAGCAGGAGACGTTAAAAGTCCTAGAAACAGGAAAAGAAGAGGCTCAAGGAAAGATATTTCCTACTCGTGGGCCATGGAAACTGGTAACTTGAATATCTGTGTGTTCAAAGCTCCACGACTTCAGTAATTGCTCCTTAGTTAGAGCCTTACTTCAAGGTGACAGCAGTGTCAAAGGACACAAGCTCCTTGCCTGCACTGGAACAACTGCCAAAAAACCAATACAATAAGAAAATGCAGGAGACGTTAAAAGTCCTAGAAACAGGAAAAGAAGAGGCTCAAGGAAAGATATTTCCTACTCGTGGGCCATGGAAACTGGTAACTTGAACACCATTTGCCCTTCATGAGAAGGGCTGCAGGCTGTGGCAATCATAAACAGAACATTTTGCCAGCACTGGCACAGTAGTTTTTGACTGTAAGTAAATACAGCTCTGCTTTCATTCACAAGGTGTTTTATGCCCTCTACTTAGTGAATAAACTGGAATATGTCTGCAAAAAATACTGCAGAAAGATCAAAAGAACAATTTACAGACATTTCAAATGGCAGGAGGTACTGCAAGGCAAGAATGCCCTTGAAATTCAGATGCTGTATTTCACCCCTGCTCATGGCTTGCACTTCCACAGGTTGCAGCAAATTACCAAACAATTCCTCCTTCAGTTTTCACAGCAGCTACTCAGAAAAGCTGCAGGCAGCAGCAGAACTCACATGCAGTTTTCACTTTGCAGCTACTTGGGATAACAACAGGAAAACAGGCCTTGTAGTTCAAGAAAAGAAAATCAACTCAAACCACAGAATTCTTTTTTTGAGTATTGAGAGATTCTAACAAAAAACCCAAACCAAACAATAAAGTTTGGGGTTTATTCTATTAGAGTGTCACAGTCTAACAGTAACACACGTGATTAACATAAAACTCCAAGAATGCAACAAGAACAAAAAAATTACATCATCATCTTTTCTCTTTTTGAAAATACTGTCTTCAACCTCTCCCACAGCTAACATGATCATCTGGACCCGCTGCAGGTTGACAAAACCACTTTCTGTGAGGTAACCCTGCAAATGAGAAAATAACAGCTGAAAAACAAGCCTATTTTTGGAGCAAACACACAGAGTTTCTTTTAAAAAGGCAAAAAAGTTTACCCCGGTTTTGTGCACCACGTTTTTGTATATGTTAACCAAGCGATCAATTGCTCCCTCCCTACAAGCAAACAGAAAACAAAAGCATGAGGTTCTTATCAACTCAAAACTGCAACAGGTTCACTGGCTGGCAGGAGAAGAAAACATCTATTCTTAACTACCTGATCTCCAAAGATGGCAAATGAGGAAGAAAGTCATTTCCCACAAAGAAGCACATGAAGACCCAGTCGTCAACACTTCTTTCAAAATCAAAAGTGAAGGGCAAACTGGCCATAGTGAGTTCTCTCTCCAAATACTGCAACACACCCCGAAAGAAAAGAGAACTTTAGAACATCCTCTGGATGGAGTTTAAAAACGTTCCTGCATAAAGCAGGCAGAGTAACTGCTCCAACGTACCTCTCGCAGAACACATAATCGGATGAAGATAAACTCCTGCTCAGCAACAGGGAGACTGTCTGCAAACTGGTCATGCTAAAAGGAAAGGAGAGAGCTGCATGACAAACCAGCTCACCTTGAAGCTTCTCCAGCCCAAAGGCTCACTCTGAGAGGAGCTAACAAGTGTACAGGAGCAGTTCCTCCAGCTCTTATGCCAAGCAAGCACTTGGCTGCTCTGGGTGTCACAAGTTAGTGATTGTTTTCTCCCACCAGTGGAAAAAAACCAACAACAAAACACCACAAGTGAGGAGGTAATGTTTGGCATAATATTTTTGTGCTACAAGTACAATATTTACTGATTAATATAAAAGGAAAGCTAGGTAATTCCAGTGATGTAATTTGCATTAAGTTTCAGCCAAAATCAACAGCCAGAATAACTTGAGGATCTCATGAAAACACAAAGTAGCTCACAGATGAAAAGAATTTCTAGAAAGAGCAAAATACTTACCTTGCCTTGTTTCTCCCTGGGCAAACCCTGGCAATCCTTAACCTCGTGTCCCATCTGGTTACAAAGAGCACAGGGCTTGGGCTTATTTGGTTTAAACTCTTCCCTAATTATGGTGAAGTTGGGTTCATGTGTGGCTAACCCAAGCATAATCAGATCAGCTACCAATCAAAAGAGAAGAATAAAATACAGTGAAGGATAAACATGAGTTAGCCTTTTTTTCTTCTTAAAAAAAACAACTTTAAAGCAAAGAACATTCTACCTTAAGCAAGCTGGAGCACACAGATGTGCTCACCCACAAACTGCCCCAGAGAGTAACACAAAGTGAGGGTCAGACCTTCAGCTACAAACAGCATGAGATCTTCCCCATCTACTGAGCTTTCAAAAACTAACACATACACTGGGTTATTTACACAAACAAAAGCCTAAAGCTACAGCCCAGCTCCATCACCAAACTGCACACAGGGACACATTGCTAGCAAAAGAGAACTCACCATCAGCCCCACACAGACAGTGATGAGTGTTTGGGTCATGGTTTGGTTGAGCTGTACAAAAGAAAATTACATTCAGTCAGCCAAAGTCATGTAAAATAAATTATTACTGACTGCACCTTCATTTAAAACAAGGTGTTCACATTTATTTGAAGTTTACCTCTTTGTCTTCTAATGTAATCCATGATTTTATGTTCACCTTCACCAGGAGCACTAGCATCAGATAAAATAACCTGTGAAGCATTTACAGAACTTAGACAATTTATGCCACCACAGCAAAAAAGAAATAAAACCCCCACAACTTATGTAGTTCCCCTACTGAATATTGAATCTGATTTATGAATAATTGAAATTTGCAGTTTTAACTAAAATACCATAAATAAATAACTAAATAAGTTCAAAATGAACTTATCTGAAGGTTTGGAACCAATTAATAGACCTTCATTTGTCTCTTCCAGTTCCAGGATTAAGTTGACATTGATTAAAATACCATTTAAATCATTACTGTCATTAACAGATTGGAAGTTTCCTGATAAATTATCAGGGCAATCGAAATGCACACTGGAGACCTAGCAGGCAGAGCAGACACATGCCTGCTTCCCTCTGGATCTCCTAAACATCACACACCTCCTCACAGTGATGCCCAGACAAGCATTAGGGTTTATAAACCCCCTGTCTGATGGAGGGAGTTAAACAGAGTCAACTGCCCCCTAATTAGACCACGTTAGCAGTCAGCTTATGGAGAATACAACAGCCAGCTGCATCTGAGAGGATGGACTGTTCTGCCCTCTTGTACAGAGCAAACAGGGGGCTGGCAGAAGCAAAACTCTGCCAAGTGGAGTGGCTGAGGAACAGGAGGACAGCACTGCAAAGCCCTGAAAGGCAAGAGAGCTGATATCTGTTATTTTCATTGCCTGTCATCTCTTGTCATCCAGCATTAGAAAAATGAGGACAATGCAGCCTGAGGTAGAAAACAAGTTTAAAGAAGAAAGAGCAAAAAGGGTACATATACAGTGTAACTTGAGACTTTTCCCCAAAAGAAAAAAATCCAACAGTATCCCTAAAATCCTCTCTCCCATTATATCAAAGTGTGGCTTCTACTATCAAATCTTTTCCTTGCTCTTAAAGGAAATCAAAACAAATGGTGCTGTTAGATGGTGTTATCAGGATGAAATATCTGTCATCCAAGATTAGAAAAATGAGGACAATGCAGCCTATCTGAGGTAGCAAACAAGTTTAAAGAAGAAAGAGCAAAAAGGGTACATATACAGTGTAACTTGAGACTTTTCCCCAAAAGAAAAAAATCCAACAGTATCCCTAAAATCCTCTCTCCCATTATATCAAAGTGTGGCTTCTACTATCAAATCTTTTCCTTGCTCTTAAAGGAAATCAAAACAAATGGTGCTGTTAGATGGTGTTATCAGGATGAAATATCTCTGAAGTCCCAGCAGAATGTGCACATTGGCCCATTATTAATAACAGCACAGTGCCAGGAGATGAGACAAGTCTCCCGAATTTATACTCTTCAGTTGTCTCCCAACCCAGCCTAATAGATCCCCTCCATTTTCCTCCAGTATGACTCTGTGAAACTCACTGTCAAATTCTTCCACCCCGGGTCACTGTTCAAGCGGTCAGCGATGTAGTAGCGCAGACATTTGGCAAGGTTGTCCATAAACTCAGTTCCCTACGAAGGGAATGGAATAAAACAGATTAAACCTTCATCCAGACACTGGCAATTGCAGGTTAAAGTGCAAGATCACTCACTGGGGTGATACAGTTGCTGTCAAATCTCTCCTTCACTTCTTCTGGAGGAAGAATGCCACCTAGAGCAATGACAGCATTTAACAGATTAATGAATATGGAACATTAAA
>NW_008628855.1:0-14404 GCF_000691845.1 Merops nubicus
GGGCGGTAACTCCGGACCGAAACCGAGCGAGCAACACCTGTCCCCTCTAGGTCGCTGCTTCTTGGGCGGCTTTCCTGCGGCTTTCCATGCCTTCCCCTTCCCTCCCCCTTCTTTTTCTTTTCCTTCCCTCTCTTCTTTTTTTCCTTCTCCGTGTGTAAAAAGAGCAGTGGAAATTGTGAAACTGTCGTTAACCGTTGAGGGCGTATTGCACGGGTGTCCCCGAACTTGCTGCCGCTTACTTGATCGCTTGTAAGAACAATGGACAGAAAGTATTTAGCGAAACGTTTTGTAGAAGCTGGTAAATGTCTGTGTTTTCCCTCTCAGTCTGATCCAGCGCCATCTCCGCCCACAAAAAGCCCCCGCATCCAAACCCTCTTTTTACTTTTTTTTTCGAGATGCGCAGACTAATGAGATTAAATCTGAAATACTTTTAATTTACAGCGCATGAAATTAGAGCACACCTAAATCTTTTTCATGTTTAGACTTGTTTTTCTTACTCAAATACACTTCACCTAATAAAATTTTAAAGAAGTTGGATTAGGCAACTTTAGAGAGTAATGCCTTTTTGTTTTCTGGATGATAAACTCTAGGGGGAGAAAGGGGGTGTTGAATATTTTGTAATAAGGAGTGTTTTGATTAGCGTGGCTATAAGAACCTAATAAGCAAGAGCTGACAGCCTCCTGTTTCTGTAGGAATTAAGTCCCCCTCCCCCAGCTTCCAATATTTTGAAAGCTGCTTTTCTGGTTACAATTATTATCGCATAATTAGATGACTCTCATGTATTTGTTGACACCACACTGAAACACATTTTCAGGTACATGAAGCTTTGCTAAAATTTCAGCATGAAAAGAATCCTTCTAAAACACCATTCTGCTCTTGGAGGGTTAGGTGAATATTTTCTCTGACGGGGTTATTTACACTGCAAGGATGTTGTCACTAAAAAAAAAAATATGAAAGACCCAATTCCACATTTAACCAAAGTTCATGAATTAAGGGATAAATTTAGTTTTGTCTTCACACAGGCGATCCTTAGAAATGTCAGTGGGTGGTTAACTCACAGGTCAGGGCTTAAAATATGGTATTTGGGACAACTCTGCATAAAACTCTGGTATGCTTGGTTTTAGTGTATGGGGAGGGGGTTGGAATTTTTTTTTTTTTTTTTTTTTTTACCCTTTTCTGGCCAAATTGGTGCTTTGGACGGAAAACTTCAGTATTTTTTATTTAGCAAGGGATCCTGGCACAGATGAGTAAATTTAGATTAGTGTTAGTTGTTCGTGGCATAATTTACTGGAGAACACAGGGTCATCTTTCAGGAAGCTTTAGAGATGCTGATCCTTGCCTCTGCTGGTTGCAAAGTGGTGCTTCAGATAGCTAATGTCTTCTGAAAACATCTCACTTTTTTTGCCTAAGCAAGGGTAATTAGCTTAACAGGGATAGGGAGGGCCTGCTTTTTAAAAATTGTATTAGCCGTTTCATGAAAGAAAGCGATTATCTAAGACTTCTCTGAATCTACTTTTGCAATAGGAACTTGAATTTTTTGAGGGGAGAATTTAAAAACTAGAGACAGACTAGATCAAGTGGGCTGTAGAGATACCCACTGGAACCTGAATTTGCCCCTTCCTCAACTGTTTGAACGCTTTTAATTGCTACAGATAGTTAAGACTTAAGTTGTTTTCTTGGGGTTTTTATTGTTGTTTGTTTTTGGGTTTTCTTATAGAACACAAACTTACTGTTGAAAAGCTTTCAAGCCCATGGCAGCTTTAGTAGAGATGAATACAAATCATACATTAGTATTGCTCTTCTCTGTATAAGAAATCATTATGGTAATGGAAGGAGAATTTGGCAAGACTCATATTTTGTAAAGTGACTGTCATGCTAAGAATGCATTTCCTTTTTCATCTGAAATACCGTTGCATAATTTTGTAACCCTTTAGAAGGGGGTGCAGTGAAGTGGCAGTGTTTGACTGTATTTATCAGGAGTGACAGGAACTGGGGGAACTGACGTTCCCCATGTTTGGTTGTGCTCCTGGTTACAGGGACAGACCAATAAAAGAGTGTCTGGAGCCACAACAGTAGCTGGAAGAGCAAGTATAGGGGTACATGGGATGCATGAGCAGCACATTGAAGCGGTGGGATGTTACCACCAGCCTTTGACCTTGTCTCTGAAAGCTAATAGCTGGTGCAGATGTTATTAGTGAAAATGTTATTAAAGTATGGGGAGTTTTAGCTTGTGCTGAAAAAGAAAATGATGAGTAGTTTAGGTACAGTAGTGGGAATGTTCCTCATTCTAAAACACAAGAGGGAGAGAACAGTTTTGCATCTTCAAAACTTACTCAAACTTCTTCATAGATTGGCCTGTGGAATTCTTGGTTATAGTCAAAAGAACTTTTCAGAAGGATTTTTAAGTATCCTTATTTAAATTTGGTGGATTTTTTTTTCTGTTATAAGAGAAACTCATAACTTTGAAATGCATTCTTTAATCCATATTTAATCTGTAATTATTAAGGAATATATATATTAAAGGCTTATAGGAGCTTTAGGTTTAAAATAGCAATTATTACAAATTAGCAATGCTGTATTTTTCCCCCTCTGCCTTTTCCTCTCTCTTAAATTCTGTTTAACATGACTTTCACATATTTTATTTTCTGTTATATAATTGTCTCTAAAAAAAAGACACCTCCCCCCCACTTGTTTTTAATATATGCTAAGAAAATTAATGAAAGTAAATTATTTGAAACAAAGCTGTTCTTGAACCACTCTAAAAACACAGTAGATCTTGGACGCATGGAAGTACTTGGTTAGTTCAAGCAGAAGGCGTCTGTCAGTTCTAGGCTGGATTTTTATATCCATTGCATGTGTGATTGCAAGTAATTTATTTCTAGCTTCTGTTAATGAGCTGCTTCCTAGCAAATACCTACCAAGTAGTAGTATTAAACTGTTTCTCAATGATTTGCTGATAATTTTGCTGATTGCCTTACCATGTGTGGAAAACTAACTGTATGATGTAAAGAAAAAAGGCATCCAGCTGACAAGTCAGCATTGATTACTGCTACAAAGACACTCAGTTTTTAGTCCCTGCTCCTCAGGCAGTTGAGCTGATGTGGACATCTTCAGCAGGGTGTTGCAGTCCTGTCTGACTTCGTGCAGTCAGATGGGACCATGCAGGTAAACTCTGGGGATGTGTTCTGTGTGAACTTCCCTCTCCATGTTGTCAGGAGTCAAAAGGATCTTGAACCAGGGAGGAAGACCCAAGTACTGTAATACCCTAAAGATGTAGTTGAGGTTTCAGATGTGACCTAGCAGCAGATGCACTCACTGTTGTGAGTTTAAGTTGAATGTAGAATACACTCAAGTGCAGTAGTACTCATTTAAGTAAAGAGAAAGGGTATCACTGCTGCCAGTACCATTCCCTTGGTTTGGTGGTAGTTGTGTCTGCTCCTTGTGAGTCTTTTGGCATTAACTGACATCCACCAGAGACAGACAGGGCAGAAAGACTACTGCAAAGAGCACCTACAGGATTTGTTTTCTCTTTCTCAAACCAAGTTCAAGTGAAATTGTTAAAACATTGCAATAAAACTGTCTTAACACACTAAGTCACAAATAGTTTTGATGTTCTACAGGTAATGACTAGCTAAAGACAACGCTTTCAAAATCAAATGTAATTTTTTTCACATGACTTTTTTATAATTCTATGTAAGTTCACAGAGGGGAAAAATCCACGCAAAACAAAAGAGGAAATGAGGGAGAATGAAACTAGATACACAAACTACTCTTGTATGCAAATAGAAAATGTTTTCCTTAAATATGTTTCAGATAAAGTAATCTTAGAATTTTGCCCTTGTAATAATCACAGACTAAAAATTTTTAGAGAGGGGTTTGTTGCTTGTGGGATTTTTAATTTTTTGCTCTAAGTTCAATGCTGTTGCTTTAAATAGCATGACGGCCGGTGTCCCCTCACAAAGAATAACAGCAGCTCTTAAAGGAACACTGTCAGCGTCAGGCTCAGTCTCTCCCTCCTGCTCTCCTTTCTCTCTCCTCCTCCCTCATTAGTAATTTTTGAAAATTATGTTCTGGTACATATTTTAGTAACTCCTATGCTGGTTTTCTCTTTCCTGGCTAAAGATAATTATCAAGAACCTCTTTGGTAAGTGAAACACACAACTCTATGTAGCAACACACAGCTGCATGAAGATTGGAGTACCTATTTCTTTATCCATTGAAGTCAGTAAGACTAGTAAAATTATTGTGACCCTGATACACAACTATTGAAATGTAGGGCAGGAAGAGACCTGAAGAGATCATGTTTGATGTATTCCATCGCCTTAAAACAAAACCAAACCAAACAAAAAACCACACGCACACACAAAAAAAACCACAACTCAAAAACCCAAACAAATTTTTGTCTAACCTGTTTAAAATGTTTAGTTAACTATTCTCTACCTTAAAGATACTGATTCACCATGGCTAACAGCAAAAATAGAATATTCTCTCCTATGCACAAAAAATGATTGACAGCCATCCATTCTTCATACGTTGAAGAATAATTTCTCTCTTGCTCTTTTGTTCTCCTTCTTGTTTTGTTTTGACTAAGCAAGCCCAAATTACTCCTTATTATTTAAGAGTATTAGATCCATGTGCTGTCAAATATATTAAGCAGATGGGGGTGATACAAAAATATGAAGTTTTGTAGTTGTTAAATATTATCCAGATAGTATATCTCTTCTGTCCTTTTCCATTCTTGCAGCTGATGTTCTTCCTAAAGCATCTTGTAGGAATCCTTTTCTCATACAGAGAGGATTATCTGAGCCAGGACCCTCCATTGTCCTCAGTCTGGAATTTCCATTTTCATTTACGAAATGTTATGGTTCATCTGTCCATCTGCAGTCGACACTGTTAGCCACATAGGCCTGAGTGATGCATGTTTGCCAGCTTGACTTTGCAGGGAGCCTGCTAGAAAAAAAAAAATGGCAGTGTGAACTGACCAGTTCTCTAACCCAATTGCTAGAAATTATTTGAACAGTTCTTTTAAAAATGGAAACACTGCACAGCATAATTTTTTTTTCAAAGGAATGAAGCCAGTATAAGTATCTCGTGCAGCATGCACTGTTCTGAAAGTAGTGTGGTTGCCTTCAGCCATGATGAACTGAGAGAAGGCAAATCAAAACTGGGTTTGTCAGGTTGTGTTGTGTATTTGTCATTAATAGCCCGGTAAGATTTTTAAAGGAAGACAAAAATCCTATGGGGCATATTGAAAGCTTGCTCTGCTGTCCGATCACTGATCTGTGTATCTGTTCTAACATACTGTTTTGTGAATAGATACATCATCTACTCCATCTATAAAATGTTTTAAGAAACCACTGTTATTGAGACCTGTCAAAAATTAACAGGTGTTGACAAGGGAAAACTATTCTTTCTTGATTCCTATATAGTAAGCAAACAATAAGAGCAATGTAATTTTAGCATTACTTGGGAAATACAGGGAAGGAGAAGAATTAATATTTGCTAATGAAACAAGGGAAGAGAAGAATCTGTAGAGAAAGAATAGTTTAGTGCTTTGTCTAAGAGCAATGCAAACAGTGAAGGAATAAAAACTATTTAGAGAACTACTTGATGTTAATTTTTTTACCTACTCCATCTTTTTAGACGTGAGTTAGGGCACTCAAATTCCGAAACTTACTCAAGTTTCAACATGTTTCTGTTGTATTAAGGTTATTTTATGTTTGTACAGTTTTAGACTCTCTTCCTGCAAATATTTGTGGAAATGGGGGGATGTGAGGAGGATATGACACCTATTAAACTCAATGTGATTACTCTCATGTATAGGGCTTTTTATATGTGAATATTTGTTTGCAGCATTTCTAGATCTTGATGTTACTGTTACTGTAGCCTGTAGCGAGAGGAGACTTTTAGAATAGCAGTTTACTATGACATGGCTAAAAAGTGGTAAATAACCCTTGATTATCTGCAACCTGTATTGGAATAGGGCTGACTTTGCATTTCAGGCTTGTAGAAGACATTTGCCGCTGTTTTATAATAGTGAAATTATAAAAATTGAAATGTTGGTTAGAACTGAACTGTTTTCCTTCTCTCTCCCTCACCCTCTGTTTTTTCAGTGATTTTTTTGAACGCACTATTCTGTGCAACAGCCTTGTATGGAGCTGTGCTGTCACAGGTAAACCCGGACTCACATACCAGGAAGCACTGGAATCGGAGAAGAAAGCCAGACGTAATCTTCGGAGCTTCCCAGAGGCGCTCATCATTCCAGTTCTCTACTTGGCCACCCTTACCCATCGCTCCCGACTCCATGAGATCTGTGATGAAATCTTTGCTTATGTAAAGGATCGGTATTTTGTTGGTGAAACAGTGGAAGTAGTTCGAGATAATGCTGCACGGTAAGTATATTTAAAATTAAGTAAACAGTTCTTTTTGTTTGGTGTGCAGAGTTCTTGTGTGATCACAGAAAATCAGGATAATAAACTCCATCAAGCACACTCAAAGTGAGGTGTGATGCTCAAGCTGTCAATACTGTTATTGCTCCTCCCTACTTTAATTAAGAGGAGGATTGTATTGCTGGGCTTGGTATCACTTTCCTTAGCTTAGAAGCAACTGTGGCAGCAGGACAGCTCTCTAAGGTCTTGACACGGTAGTTTTTTGATCCGTGCGTTGGATTTGCAAAGGAATGTCAATTCCCTAGTGTGAGAAAGAGGGGTTGTTTGTAGAATTAGATTTAATAAGAAACTAGGGGAAGATGTGAATTTAAAATTACATGAAAGTTTTGATGATATCATCTGTAATTCATCACATGGTGTTCTGTGTACTTAGAATAGTGGAACTATTGAAAGCTTCAAGAATCCATGGAAGTTGGAATTTTGATTTTTAGGTAGTGGCAAAAATTGTGACTGTGTTCTCAGAGAATTTGTGAATTAATCATTAAATGTTTGTAGTAGGTGATTATCTGAGATTTATGGTGATGGTTTTTTCCCCCCACTCTAGTTAGTGTTATGTTTACTCTTGCAATATACACATCATATATATATATTATAAGCATTTTTGTTACCTTAGATGGATTAAAAACTTGCAAGGATCTGATGCTCAAAATTCTTCCATTCTTTCTCATAACCTTGGTACATATGGTCTGTAGTATAAGTTATTTTACAACATAGAACATGTAGCTAGGTTGAGCCTTTAACGCAGCTCTGGGAGAGGACTAGGAAAGGCTGATGTTTTGTTTCAGTGAGTTTGCAGTTTCACCCAAGTGAGGTTTAAAATGGGAAAGACATAGACATGCTCAACCTTGAAATACCTGCAGAATATGTGCTGAAGCCTTTGTGGGTTCAGCTGTTGCTGGGGTGGTTTTCTTTGTGGGGTTGTTTTCTTTTGCCTTTTTCAGGAGGAAAGTGCCAGCTTATACAGCAGAGTAGATCAGGTACAACCTACAACCTGCTGCCTTCTGTGGGTAGCCAGAGGTCTCAGCACATAATCTGATGTGTACTGGGTGATGGGAGTGGGCTGCTTCAAAATAGTAATTGGGGAACAAAGTTACCCTCTACGACTTTTTTGTTTAGTGACTGATACAGATCTTATTTAAGGCAAATTTTGTACTACACCAGGAGAAAAAGAATCTATTGCTGTGCTGCAGGAAGATAAGTTGTAAGAAATTTGTATAGGTCTGTGTATAAGATGCTTAACAGAGCAGGGAAGAGATGGAAAGCTTTTCTACTCCTTTCAACCAGTGAAGTCCCACTCTGTAAAGCCAGGACAAGAAAAACTTTGAGTGTGTTGCTGCTTTCTTACAGAAAACCTATATCCAGAGTTTATTTCTATCTTTCTTACCTTTATACTTGTCTAACAACTACACCCAAATAGTAGTTTTGCTTTGAGAATAAGTTTTGTTTTCTGTTTAACTACACAACTGAGTGTTAATGAACTGTCACTGTAGTTCAGCTGGCTGTTTTCATTTGTTCAATGAAATGCTTTTGTTGTCAGTCTTTGGTGATACTGTCTGTTTCCAAACTAAAAGCAAAAAGGGTGCTTTCAAAGAACAAACTTTCTTCCCCCAAAACAACCCTCCTGTTTTTCTCTTACTTTTCTAAACTCTTCACTAAAATATTTCTGCAGTGTACATCTTAGCTTTTCAATGCTTAAATGCAAAGAGGCTTATATGCAATAAACACAAGTTTGTCTTGTTTCTTCATCTTTGAAAATTTGGAATATTTTTCACTTTTCTTTTTAGATAACAGTATATTTTTTCTTACCAATCTTTAATTCAGTCTTCTTAGTTATTCAAAATTGTGTAGAGATACATGTCTAACAATTTCATTTGGCTTTTACAGATCAATATATTAAAAGGTATATACTAAATTTCTTAAGCCTCTGAGGTGGGTTTATCATTTAAAATACCGAATATTCAGATAAAATGTTTCCGTCAAAAATTAACCTGCTAGAGATTGTATGTTTTAAAAGTACATAAGTATAAATTTGTCTGGTAAAATGAAGCATGAAAAATTCACTTTTGCTAGTTGTATGCCACTGATACTCTAGTCAAATGTAGTGCAGTGAGCTAGTTCAGACCTTTCATGCTAAATTCAGGAAACAGTGGAAATAACATGGTGATGCAGAGGGATTTTTATGCTTAGAGATACATAATTAAAGAATACAAAGTGGGAGGAGATGAGGCATAGTTATTCTTCTGCCCAATTAACAGTTGACTTTGACCTATATTTTGAAGTACTGCATTTGGGATAAAGTATACCAACTCGTGTTAGTTGTAAATAACACAGCTCTTCAGTAGAGCAATTTGTATGTGTTTGTCCTGAGCAGCAGCTCCTTTTTTATAGCCTTTTCTAGCAAAAATGGTCACAGTTCATTTATAGTGTAATAGCATCCTATGAGAGCAACAGAATTTGGCAGGTCGTGAAAACCCAGTTGCGTTGTGGTGTTGTAGACTCTTCTACTGCATTTATGTATGCAGTTTTTTTACATGTGTCGTGTCAGCAGGATTATTTGTTATCTGAGCTCCGTGTCATTTAATGTGAAGCCTGCAGCACAGGTAACCAGGCGTTGCTCAAGCAGTTTAAGTATTGATATTTTACTGCTCCTGACTTTGCACATGTAATGTTCCTGTAGGTAGATTGCTCTGATGCAGCTTTCTAGGCTTTTGACAAAGTGAATGGGAGGAAACCCAAATATTTGGCTTAAGGTAGATGTTTGTCTCGAGCAAAGGAAGTAGTCTGTAGTACTGTAAGCAGTGGACAGGTGATCTAGAAAGAGTTAAGGGGTGAGTGCTTCTGGTAAGAGGGCATGTGAGCTGGTTGTTGCAGAAACTAATGCCCCATTGCTTCCTGGTGTCCTTATCAGGCTCTTCTGATTTCTAGCCTTTTGTTGTGCTGCTCAGTTTTGGATTTGGCTGCTTCTGCCTTGTTGCTGAGGTCCGATAGGAGGAAATCAGAGAGTTTTGTTATTTTAGTATGTCTGGTGTCTTAACAGCCCTTATCAACCAGAAAGAAATTGCATTTGATAAAGCCCCTCAGCACTATGATGTGGCTTGTTCAGACAGTCTCTGAAAATGATTGTGTGCAATTTGGTAATTTAGTAGAAGCAACAAGGAGATAATTCTGCTTGCTTCTTAACGCTTTTAGATGATGCACTGATTAAAAATAGCCATCTTTTTGGGTTTGCATGTGCACAGCTTTCCTGGAGGCTGGCTGACTTTTCTCCAAAGTGGCAGCTGTGCTATGCTTTAAAGCACAAGGTGCTTGGAGTCTCAGTTGAAGAACTGTAGGAGTTATGTAACAACATTTTCATTGTACTGCCTTCATAAAAGGCAAATTTATTATTTGAAATATCAGGCAAAAGCATAATATGGACAGAAAACTTAATCTCAGGTTAAGTTTGTCTGAGATGCCAAGGCGTTGAAGACAGCGGACACTATAAGTACTGTTATTTAGAATGTCAAATTGCTGTTTATGGAAAGTACTGAGAAAGGCACGGAAATTATTAGAGTTTTAGTTGAGGGATGGAAATTAGCCATGGAAAATAGTCATGGTCAATTCAGATGTAAAATAAGCAGCTAATGTTTTAGCTCACACTTTATTGAAGCAGTGGAAAAATGTTGATCACATCACTGGGGTTGAACCAAAATTTTAAGACCCGTACAATACTAGTTTTCCTTTTGGTTTTACACTAGGGATGGCATTTCTTCAGCAATAAATGGACAGGTTACTCTTCTTATATTGGTACTGTGTTCTATTATTGGTACTTAAAACTTGTGAAATGGATTTTCAACATCTTAGTGTCTGAAGTCAGTCACTATGTGGTGTGGAAGGCCTACCCGAAAGAACTTCAGTGAATACCTTGGACGCACCAAATAAAACCTGCAGCTGTGTAACTCGCTCAGCTGTAGGACTTGTTCCTCTCTCCTTGAGGTCAGGAGTGGTGTTTGTTTTTCCCCCCCCCCATCTATTTATTTATTTATTTAATTTGTCAGCAATAAAAATAGATTTAAAGCACACGTAAGCAACCAGTTGTGATTTATCAGTGTTCTGAGACTGGATGCTATCTCAAGAAACAATGGCTGTCTTTATTAGGGTACACAACTGAGCACTGGGATAATTAGTTAATTATTCTGTAAGCTTGCAGTCTGACTTGAGCAGTGAGGAGATCTGACATTTTAGGTTGGACAGCTCTAGCTTTTCAGCTCTCCCTCCCCCACCCTTAAAAATAGCTTATCTGATGATTCCTTCCCCATGGAGAGGGTGGGGGAACAGCCAGTTGTTGCCCAACAATCAGTACAGAACTTCATTGAAGTCAGTCACCTGCAGACTAAGATAGATTGCTTAAAGGTAGTGTATAAGAAGGGAGAAATCATGTGGAACCTGGCAGATAGAAAAATGGAATGTCTTTTTCATTGAATTTGACCACTAGATGACACCACTGCAAAAGAACACTTGCCTAATGTCTGTGAGCAGGCAACACGGGAATCTTTTAAGAGAACACTGTTTTTAAAAGGAACCTGTTTGCAGAAGTAGTAGATGAAGTTCTCTGTTGGGAGGATTGTTGCATCTGATAATACATTTGGCATAGTTTGACATCGTTTTTCTGCTCACAGTTATCTGATGTTGACCATTGCCAAGGTGTAGGAAATCCAGATAATCATGGAACTTTTTTTAACTCATTAATTGTTTAACTGGTGTCCCAGTGCTTTAGGACTGTTAATTGTGGATTAACCACTGCATTAGGCCAATTAAAAGATTTACATACTGTTCTCATCTCTGTAGGTCTTAACTGGGGCACAGAAAATGTGTTGCTGGCCGTGTCTACCTAGCTGATATGGGGTTGGGACAGTAGAAGATAGTACTTATTTATAGCTGATTTTCCAGCTCTTTCATTCAAACTGGCAACAAGGTATTATTTGCTTATATATCCATTGTCTTCTGAGAACTGGGATATGTTAATACAGGACCACTAGGTAGTATAAGGCAAAAGGTCTTCCATATTTAGACTTAACAAAGTTACAGTGAATTTAAGTTGTTTTCTAGTCCACCAACAAATTTTCCCCTTTGCCATGTAAGTTTCAAAGCTGACTGGAAGCAGAGACACTGGAGCGAATGTCTATGGAATCAGAAAGTTAGTGTGTTTTTATAGTGGTAAGGCTTAAGCTTAAACTCTAGCATAGAAGAACAAGTTTCCTGCTTTATTTTGAAAGGTGAATTTGAATTCCAGTAGTAAAGTTAGTGTGGTGCTTACGAAACCGTGTAGCTGACATTACTGGGGAGCAGCTTACCTATCGCAGAGCAAGTACAGTTTGCATTCGTCCACCATTGCTGTTAAGGACCAGTCAACTCCTGGCCTGGAAAAATCACGTCTAAGGAATTCATTTCCACTGTCCTTAAGTCCTTTGGGATATATATTTGTATTTGTTGACTAATAAATGTATTTGACTCGTGGAAGCTATGAGAGGGTGATAGCTGGGTGAGAACCTGCAACTCCCTTCTTACAAATTGTTCAACAGCTGTTACAACTATTTTTGAGCGCTGCCAATCTCTGTTAGCTCTCATTTCTGTGAGCACTCTCTACTTTGATAAATTTAAAGGTACAGGTAGTGGTTTATTTGTTTTATGACTTTTTTTTTTTTTAATCTGTACAATGCTATGAATGGAAAGCTGGGCAGTCAAAACAATGCATACACTGGTGTTACTCTTAGTGCTGTCCTAATTCCACAGGACACAGCCAGTGCAGCTACTATGTCCACAGGATTCCCTTGTCCTAAACAAAAACATCTATCTTTCTGGTTTCTTTGAAGCGTACAATCTTAGCTATAACTTGACATAAAAATGAAGATGCTAAAACTTGAAAACAACAGGTCTTGCCATATTTCAGGAAGCCATTACATGTATAAAACGTGTTTCCTTATTGTGTGCTTTTGTGTGTGCATTAAACTGTACCAGTTAGCTTAGTAGAAGATGTCACTTTTTCCTTCAGATCTTGTCTTGCTTTTATCT
This sequence comes from Merops nubicus, assembly GCF_000691845.1. NCBI lineage: Eukaryota > Metazoa > Chordata > Aves > Coraciiformes > Meropidae > Merops > Merops nubicus. The sequence goes on from NW_008628855.1 coordinate 12,501, forward strand.
AATTACTTTCAAGTGTATGAGAACTCTTGGGACAAGGATATGAGTTACTGCACTTACCTGACATGTACTTCTTAAAAACCTACTAAAAGCTGATAAAACAGAATGAGACTATAGCTTCTTCGTACTTGTTACTGTAGCTTCTTAGACTACTGAATCTTTTGGATTCTTCTGTACTCGACTAACTTGACATACTGTTAGAAAAGGTGTGCTTTTTTAATCTTGACATTTGAAAGACTTAGCTTTCATTTGGGTGTCTGTTTTAAAAAGTGAATTTCCTTTTGCTCATGACTCATTGATTGTTGTTTTCCTTGGTAAAAGTTGGCCTTGAAGTATTGCAGTCTCCCCCCACCACCTTGTTTTCAACAGCCCTTCTGCATTCAAGGGATGATTTTTGTCTGCTTCTTGTACAGCATACAGAGGCATGTTGATAACTCACCTGGGCTTTTGAGGCATCTTGGTCTTCAACGTGAAATGAGGGCATAGTAGAGTGCTACACTATTCCTTTTTAATATTACAATAGTTAGAACCAGCCAGATCAAAAACTGTTGAGCAGAATGCTCAGCTGATGGGCAGTGAGAAGTGGTCTCTCGCAGCTTCCAACTCCAGTCTTGGTTGGATATAAAGGTCTACACAGCATTTGACAAGAGCTTCTTGGAGTTAAGTGGAAGTGCAGATAACTACAGGGTTAAGGCTTCTGCTTGATGTGCTGCAGTGGCTGGTTTGGGCCTGTTACGTAGTGGAACGCAGCTTCATTCTTCTCAAGTTGTGTTCTAGTGCCTCAGCATAGGTAGATGGAGATACCTGTTTCTCCTGCAACTCATAGTAGCTTGTGTAAGTGGTTTTAAATTGCTGAGCTGAATGAAGGAGAAATGTAGCAAGTAAGTTCTACTTAGGCTTGTTTGGGTTTTCTTGAATCACTTTCATCTTGGACTGCTGGTGAGTCTGAAGCATGTACCTTGTCTTGCCCTTGTTAGGTATGTGGTTTCCCTGAAACAGAGTCTCCTAGTGTCCCAGTGTTCATTTGCCTAGATGTCATGTTTCAATTAGGAAGGCTATACTACTGAAATCACTGAGCTACTCAAGAAATGATAGTGTCTCAGGAACTCTAAATGAGGGAGCTTTTACTACTACTCCTTCCTCCTCTACTTTTTGGCTGTGGCCAGTGTTTGCCTCTTGCACATGCTCTAGTTCTCATCACATCTTTCAGCAAGGCATTTGAAAGTAGCTCTTCATGTTGGGTTAGTTGTGTGGTTTGGTTTTGTTATGTTTTTTTTTTTTTTTATGTAAGTGGTAATTTAATGGCAATCAGTAAACAATACTGAGTTCCAGAGCTACAAAAAAAAAAAAAGTGAGAATTGCCCCAAGTATGTGGCTGGAAGGAGGAATGGCAAGGGAAGATGTCTTCCTTTGGTGACGCTGAACTCATAAGTCAACTCTGCATCTCGTGGAGCATCATCCTGCAGCTGCTTTTATGCACCTTTAGCCTGCCACCTCCTTCCCATTCTTCTGATAGTGACAAGGTTCATCCAACCTTAGTTTTTTGATCGTTGTGTTAAGCTGCTCTTCAAAGCACAGCCCAGAATCATACTTCTAGAGCGAGACTGATGGAGTTGATGTTCCAGAGAAAATGTGCCCTCTGCCAGTCTCCAGTCAGTGTCTCTTGCCCTTAGATTGCTGGAGACAGTTATATTTTCACGTGTGCAGCTGACCAGCCCTACCCAAAATGTATGGAAATCAATAGAAGATCTCAGTTTTCTTCATTTGAGAGAGGAGGGGGTATGCACTGGTATTTTTCAAATGCAAAGCCTGAGGAGATCGCCATTTAAACTTTTGGGCTCCCATGTTTGTTCCTCTTTCTTCAAACACCCACCTTCCCCCCCCCCCCCCCACAAAAACACAACAAA
>NW_008628855.1:14435-24692 GCF_000691845.1 Merops nubicus
AAAAAACCAAAACAAATCAACCCAAAAAACATAGGAAAGGTTCCAAGAAGTACTTGGCCTATAACATCAGCAACCTCCAAGAGCTTCTCTTGAATGTAGCAAAAAAGAAAGCCGGAGCATAAAGGCCATCCCGTCCTTTGGACAGGTCAGAGGACTGTGGCCTGTGGCGCAGGAGGAGGTGTGCAGAGCTCTTTGAGTGTGGGGCAGTCCTTTTGCAGATGGACTGTTGCAGCTTTCGGCTGCCAGTGTCTGAGCTGGAGTTGCTGGGGCTACTGTGTAAAAGTTCTTGATGGCTCTGTTCTCAATTTACCTCATCCTTTCCTGAGTACCTGTGGGATCCAGTTAGCGTGGCTGTCAGCATTTTCACAATATTTGTTGTTTGAAGAAAGTGCTGGCTGACAGAGGGGGATATTCAGGTACGTATTGAGGCGCCCACAGTTCTACATGGGAAATAGGGAGCCTAGGTTGACTATGACACAAATGCTGTAAAGGTATTAAGATATCCTTCCTATAAAGTATTTCAAAGTAGTAGACTTCACTTGAGTGTCTTGCTTCATCTTTCAGCTCTGCTGATTTCTGAGCTTTATCATAGAAAATAAGTTGTGGTAAGTGAACTTGGGGAAGAGTGAGGTTATTGTGAAGACTTGACTTTTGTTCACACTAGAAGCAGTGCCTTCTCTTAGCCCAGGGAAGTGGCTGCTACTAGCCATGACTTGATGGCAGCAAGGCTCAAGAGAGTCTTTATTTGTAGAGTATTATTTCTTTAATGCCAGAAGGAATGATTGCATCACTTTCTTTAATCCCCTGACTATCAATAACCATTTAATTTCATTGGATTATGCCTTTATTGAGCTAGGTAATGTGTGTTTCATCCCATTCCTTCCTCAAACATTTCTGGAAATTATTTGAATGAAAGGATAGAGTATCACTTGCTTTGTGATAGCTTATTCCATGGGTCGTTCTCCCTGTTTAATAATAAAAAGGGAAACAAAAAATAAAGGGAGCTGTGCCTGGGATTTTGTCCTTTATTGAATCAAGTGTATAGAATATATAATTTGTGTTGTTACAGGAGGACTTGTGGTATGTCAATGACAGGGCTGTATGATCGGTAAGTTAGGTGTTGGTAAAATATTCGGTTACTAAATATGCAAGTCTTTTTGTCCAGGAGGATTGATTTGTGAGAGTGTGTGTGTGTGTGTGTGAGCCTCTTTGTCCTTTGACGGCACTGGATGGGGCAGGCTGGGCTTCAGCTTTCCTGTGGCTGTTCCACTCGGATGCAAGTTTCGTGTATCTGCGCTCCCTCTAGTGGTTCCCAAATAGAGAGCGAATTCGTGTCAGTAGTAAGCATTGGTGCCTTTTGATTCTCTTCCATTAAAGTTAATTTTAAAGTGCTTTTTAGATTTAATTGAACTCTCTAGGCAATATATTTTATAATATGAAACATAAATAATTCAACTAAGGTGTCTTCTTGTAGCAGATGGTCTTTGCTAGATGAAAAAAAAAAAAAAAGTATAACATCACACATCCTGCCATGTATCCAGTTCCATATTATTTAGTATGAAGGGGATGCTGTCCCATATATTGGCAACCCAAAATACTGTAATGACAGACTTCTCCTGGGGCTCAGCTGAAGTTTGGTGCTTGGCCTTACCTTTATGGGGCTCATTGGACTTGGACTTGCTTCGTGAACAACTACTAGGCTTTGTCTCCTTTACATACTTGGGTGCAAACATGCAGTCCTTTTAGATTTGCACAGTTGATTAGCTGGGTTCCACTCACCAGGAAGACTTGTCTTCCAGCCCAGGCAGCTTTGGAAGTGGGACTGGCTATGTTGGCACAGCAGCGTGCTTGCCATCAGTGAGCCCAGCAGGCTCGGGCTGCCTATGCATGGGGGAGTACCTGGTGTCCCTGTGGATAATTAATCATTGGTTGTATTGTTGTCATGAGGAGTATATAAGTTTGGAGGTTTTAAAATTAAATTTGTTTTATATTTTTAGAAGTAACATATTCCATTGGAGTATTCTGGAGTTTTCTCCCAGTTGGAGAGAGGCTCGGGGAGGGCAGCTACAGGCACTAACCGTGTTGCTGGTCCTAGCTAAATTCACAAGTGAATACAGCCTAGGATATTTTCATGTTTTCAACTTCTCTCCCTTTGCCCCCTCCCTCTGGCTCCCAGTGTGTGTAGATTTTGTATAGTACTGTCTGATTGCACAGAGAGGTGTTTAAGAAATGTTTTTACATTGTTTCCTTTTTGCTAGTGTTCAGCTCGGACAGAACACTTGGAATTTGTCATAGATTGTTTGGGTTTGTTTGTTTGTTTTGAACTTGAGTGTGATGCCATGCTAATTCAGGCCCCGTGCTTCATGTATTCTCCCATTTTATTCATTTCAAGTGACAGTGTTTGGTACCCAGAGAAGAAAATTATTCTGTGTTCTTTCTCTCTGCTCCACCACCCCTCTTCCCTTTTTGAGCTTTTAGTGGTAGTATGTGATGCCATCCATTGACTGCAGTAGTTAATTGTCATGAAGTAGACAAAGCTTTAGGAGATTGGACTGAAAAATAGAAACCATGGAATTCCAGAAATGGGTGAAAGTTAGTTAAGAACCAGCTATAACACCCAGCATGGTGTGTTGATCAATTATACTTTTTAATAGTACTTAATTTTGTCTTTTATAACTAGCATTCAGAATGGTGAAGGGATAGACTTGTTTTGTCAATTGTGTGCATGACAGATGGAGCCTTAATATGTGTCAGCAGATAAATAGGCCATTATTAAGATTAGATGCATAATGATGATTTCAGCCTTGTTTATTTAGGTCATAGACAGCAGTAGATCTCTTATAAGTAAAAATACTTTGGGATCTGAAAACCTTTTTCTTTTTTTAGACAGCTATCAAAATGTAGAAGGTTTGGTGTGTAGTTTTAAAGTAACACATTAAGTTAACTTCTAGTTTACTGAAGTGAGAACTGGGAAAAAAAAAAAAAACAGATTATAGTCACAAGTAATTCTACCAGTGACTTGATTTGTTGTCCTGAGTAGTGAAGCTGATAGCTGTGTAAGCAGATGAATTTGTTCATTTATTAGATGGAACTCATGAAATTAATGTTCTATCTAATATTTCAGTGCAAGGTATTTAGATATTTACTTACTTAGTAGATAATTTGTCTCATATCTGAATTCTTAAAATAACATCTGCCACACCTTCAGACTCCTTGTACCCAGTCAAAGACTCTAACAGTAATAAATGTCTGCTTGATTTCAGGTTGCAGTGTAAGATTTTGGAAGTCATAGCTCCAGCCCATCATAATGGAATGGCAAATGGCCACGCCAGCAGCACTGACAGAGAGACAACTCTCATCAGCGACAGTGACGACTCGGAAACGCACAATAGCTCTGCACAAAATGGGTAAATTATACTTGTACAGTCTAAAGCATTTGGCCTGGGTGGAAATGAGGCAAAAGCAGACATAACAGGGTCTGACCAAAACAAATTACTCGATCTGTGTGGATCACGAGCGGTCAGCCGGCTGAAGGTGACAAGCTGAATAGTGACAGGTGCCAGTTATGCTGCATGTAATCCACCAGAGAACTGTGCACCATGAGAAATGGAGTGCCTACAGAACGATCGCTCTTAATCTGTCTGGAGTGACAGTGTTTCTGTTGAGACATGGTGGAAGAGCCACGTACGCCTGTCACTAGTCCTCTTGGTGCTGCAGAACCTGTGCTGCTACAGCTTGGAAAACTGCAGTCATGTTCTGCTTTTCCACGGTCTGGTACCACTTAGTGTGGTGTACAGCTTTGTTTCCATCAGGGAGCTCAGGGTTGAGATTGCCTTAGAGGATATGATTTTACTGGAACTCTCTGAAAAGTCTTCCCAGAGGCTTAATATGTGTCCAAAATATAAAAATATACAAAGCTTTCTTCGTTGTGCATATGTCTATGTAAGTATATACCATTGTATTTCATGGATTTGATTGTGATTTTAAGTGCAGTGAAGCAGTGTGTCCTAAGGAACTGCCTGTAGGCTAGAGTAGCTTAATAACATTGAGTAAGAGCCTGTTTGCTATCATTGTGGTGTTTAATCTGGAGTATCCCTTTACTGACCCTTAATTGAGCGTATATACAGCTTATCCTAGCAGTATAGTGGGAAGAAAGATTTCTGTGCTTCACAAGCACAATGTTGATGAAAGAAGAGGTTTTGAAGTGGGCCCTAAACCTGTATCTGGCAACATACAGGCTTTACATGAATTGTCATTGATGTTGTGATAGCATGTGGATGCAGAAGTTGTTATTATTGTTTGCTGCATGAAGACTTCCATGTCCTGACATGCCTTGTATAACTAGGGTGGAGTTCCTCACTTGGCTAAAAAAATAACATGGGAGAAAGAAATTTTAAAATTCTCTGCTGTCCCTTGAAGGTGGTGTCCAGGTTGTTCATGAAGAGGTCCTATGTCTTTGAGACAATAAATGAATTTTTTGTGTTCCACAAGGCATATGGCATTTGAAAGGAGATTATTCTTGGAATTATGCAAGCACGCACAGAGCTGGCTGCGGGATTGATCCCTTTTTATTGCAGTCACTTCCATGCATGCAGAGCTGGTAGTAAGACTGAGTCTCACACTCCCAGTCATTCTGTGGTTCTCCCCAGCTGATTACCTGTTTTGACAATGCAGAGAAGCTACAGAAAAGAATTTCCTTTTCTTAGAGAAATCTTGTGAGAATATACAGCTCTTTGGAAACAGTGTTCTGTGGTGTACCTAACATTTATGCTGCAAGCTTAAATTGCAAGACTCATATGGCTTTAAGTAAGTTGTTTTATAACAAATGCAAGATTGTAGGAATGCTTCAGTTCTGGATGTATTCTGAGTCTGTGCAAACTTGGAAAGTATTATTTGCTGTACCTGTAAAAACCTATCTGAAATACAGTGTTGTCAATTTTTGTACATTGCCATTTAAGATTCCTTATACTGTTACTCGTAACAAGCAATCCCACTGAACTGAGTGACATAGTGTTGCAGCCCTGATCCTTCGGGGACTGTATTTTGCTGCTTATGGAGAAAGTTGGATATGGAGAGTATGGATGTTATTTGCTTGGGACCGAAGCTTAGCTGATATGTGCAGCACCACAGCTCTGCCTCCCTCTGGGCACAGATCTCCAGGTTAGAGACCCAGCCTTCGTGCAGAGCTGCAGTGTGTTAAACAATGGTGCAGCAGATGCTCGGTGTGTTTGGGGAGGGGGGAGGGAAGCACAGCACAGATTGATGGGCCATCTGCAAATATTTTTCCTATAGAATCTGCAAGGCTAGAGAATCCTAACTGAAAATAGATGTAATTAGAGATCCCAGCATTTCTTTGACCCCTACCCCTGTCTGTGTGGGGCAGAAATAGCCATGCATTCTGTACCAGTGTTTCTCCTGACATGTTTTTTTTTTTTTTTGTTCTGCAGTAGGAGCTGAGGTTGTACAGGGAGAAAGAGGCCCCAGTGCTCTCACTCCTGCCCTCCCTCAGAAAATCAGGCTACCTTGAAAAGCCTAGGTTACGAAGCAGAAAGTAGCAGCAATCTTCTGAGATCTTAAACTGTTGATATGGGACCCTCTGGTACCATAGGATAGTGGTGGTCATACAGCAGCAGTGTTCAACCTTAAACTGCTAGCCCTAGGGGTAAGGTTGAACTCTTGTATTCACTTTAGCACTCAGCAGCAGACTGGGGATTGAGGGGCTTGTACTGCCAAATACGTGCAATACTAGCCGGAGCTTAATTCATGACATTCCTCCTGCTAGGACTATGGGTAATGTAAACAATCAACCACATCAGAAATACTAGGAAAAAAGTTTCTTCTTCGCTTGCTGGGTGGTTTGTGACAGTAAATTTGGGTGTTTGTTCAGTTTGAAGTGAAGTATCATCTTCATTTTGGAGAAGGTTTAATTGTTTCTCTAACTTCTGGGTTGCAAGCAGAGGTAACAACGTTTTTGGAAATAATGCTAGTGGAACCTTACCATCCAGTTTGTTTACCATCTTCAGCCTAGTTTTGTGCCCCTATTTTGGGCAGAAATTATGAACAGTGTATATCAAAAAGTGGGATCATAGCTTGTCATTAAAGTTATACAATGTATCTGTAGAACAAGTCTTTAATTCTTATCTATCTACTTTCCTTTCTTCCTCTCATCCCTCCATTGGCTGAATCTAAGAATAGTGATGGTAGGTCTTAGTCCACTTGGTATTGTAAGGAATGACCGAAGTACTGGATCCAAGGCAATTTAAAATCTTTATGAGAAGGTTCAAAGTCAGGATTTTGTTGCAAAGTGTTGTTGTCTTGTCCCCAGACCGGTATAAGAAGCGTTCTGTTAACAGTCTTCAAGTAGCTGTACTTCCATGTTGATGTTTCAGTCAGACTCTAGAAAATACTTGGGGTTCCAAATGGGCAGTTGTAATTGCTCAGTGTAAAGTAGCTCAGCAGCAGCAGCAACCTTCAAAGGTGTGCAGAGGCCAGCTTTTCTGTCAGGATCAAGATATTGACAGATTAACTCTAAGACCTACACTGGAGCATAAGGAAATCATAATTGATGGTGTTATTTAGCTAATGTTCTTCAAGGGAGCTTTTTCCATTCCCAAACTCAGTCAAAGAGAAGAAGAAAAGCCACTGCATCTTTTTGGAGGAGGAGGAGGACAGCATTCATTTTAGATGTGCTCCTCATCCTCTAACCCTCAGTGGTTTTCTGTGTAATTTTTCTAGTTCTCTTAACTAGACTCAGACCATACAATATAGGTATGTCATGTCCTGGATGAGGACAACTTGCCCTTCTAAGTTACCTAAGTTTCTTGGTAAAGCTACCTTGGGACTGTGCTGTCTGACTATAATACAGCAGATATATCCAGGTCATGTGGTCACCATGCCAAAGTAATTGAAGGGTTGACGAGATTATTATCTGTTGGTGGTTCTGAGTAACCTCATGCAAAAAAATGCAAGACTCTGCCAGGTGCTGGGCATGTTTACTTGAGAGCAGTAGAAACTAGTGTACTGTGGGTGAGCCCGTCCCAGCCTTCACCTGCCAGTTACAGCATCCTCTCTCTTTTCCTCTGGATCTGGCGGTTGGTCAGAGCTGTCCTGTGAGCACTTGCTGTAGGGGATCTCTGCTGTGAAATGGGTCTAATCTTTGGTGACTCAAGTATTTTATATAACACACTCTAAAGTAAAATATAACAAAAAATAAATTACTTCTATGCCAAAACAACTAAATAATCAATATAATTTTTAAAGCTTTCTATGTGTACTGAATGACCTTTTTCTTCTTTTTTTGCCCTAAGCAAAGTTTTTACTTTTAAATTTGGATTTATGGAGGATGATTTCAGGAATATGTTAACTTCTTAGCTGGAAACTAAAATATTTGGCAACTCAAACTAAGCCAAAAAAACCTTAGTGTGTTTGGAAAATAGGTTGGGCCTATTGTATGTGATCCACTGACAGTGAGAGACGGATTTACTCAAACTAAAAATTCAAAGTTAGGGATATAAGAGTTAACAATTTGAGTGTTGTTTGGATGCTGCTTTTGATTAGAGCCAGTATCAGAGCTTAGAAACTTAAACATGTATAAACTAATAAACTAATATGTATAAGCTAATAAACTTCTGGTACAGCATTAGCACTCTAATGCGTTGTGCTATCTGAGTATTATCTGTTTGGATCCTTCGTTAGCTTGTTAGACTGAAGGACTGGAAAAACGGATGTATGGTGAGGGAAATATTTTCTGCCCCTTCATTTGTTTTTAACTGTTGATAATTTAATCATTGTAAATTGTTTCTGTAGAAATTTGCAAATTAATACAAAGTGGTACTAACTGTGGATAAGTACTGTTTCTTTTACACTTCATTTGTAGGAATTAATGTATTTATTATTAGGCATCTGAATGTTACATTTCTTTGGACTACTGCTTCACAGAACTGGTGGGGAAAACTAACAATTGGAGCAAATTTAATATTCAATAATCTTGCAAAGTAAAGCGCTTCATATTGTACGTGTTCTTCATAGGGGTAAAGAATGAATGATATGTTGATTTATTCTGTTACAGACTCTACCTTCAAGCATTTTGTAAATGCCAGAAGGACTGATGATGATGAAATGCATAGCTTTAAATCTCCTACTTCATCCACATAACTTTCTCACCTTCCCTTACCAATGAAATAAGACAACAGTTGAATTCTTCCTGGTTAGCAATATGACTTTTGATTACAAGTTACCACCCAAGGAGAAGTTACTTTTGTTGTTTAATGGCAAAGCGCAACATTATTTAAAGAAACTATCAGTAGTTTGCCTCAGTTCATGAAGTCTGTCCATAAATCTGCCCTCCTACTTGAATTATATTGTCTATGGCAAACCCCCTCTCTTTTTTTTTTTTTTCAAGAAGTGACTTGTACTTTGGTAACACACCAAACCTGGGTGGTTATTCTCCTAGGAAGAAGTGTAAGAGAACAGTTAGTATCACGTTAAAACTGAAGTAATGTTTTCCAGGGAGTGGAGAGGGAATCTAGTTCCCTGTAGCTAATAGCTGGACAAGGGAAGTATATTTTGGGGAAAAAAAAAAAAACATGTAAGTCAATAGGCATTTATTCTAAAATGTATATGCATTTTCTTACAATTCCTATTATTTTCAAAATGTTGTTGGTGAGAGTGTTTTACTAATTTATATTTCAGAAAAATAATCTACCTGGTTTTTATTCATTTTGAGATGTGATCTGTAGCTTGATGGCTACTACTTTTATTCATTTTATTTGATACTGTCTTTTGGACTCCTTCCATGTTATCTTTTTCTTCTATTTCCTGCCTTCCTGTTGTCATCATGAGTACTGAGAGTATTAAGGAGATGTTTTTCTGAGGGATAGGGATGTATCACTACTTGTCTCCTCTTTGTTCTTCCTTCCCTTCTAATCTCGCATCTCCACACTAAGAAAACCAACATCCACAGCTCCTTTTCCTGTTCCTTGCAGGAAATGGCTTTAATGCAGATGTAAATCTAGTGTCAGAAAAGCTGGCAGAAGTGAATCGGTCCTTTTTGGTACCGTTGGAAGTTACAGCCTGTATAACTATGGATGGGTATTTTCAAGAGGCCCACTGTGTGTGTGTACAAATATATTACATGTCTACAGAACAAGACTAATGTGTTTTGATTATAGCTAACTGTATTTTTAAACTTCTTTTTTTAGGGAGAAGAAAGCCATAATTGATCCTTCTTTGTTCAAATACAAAGTCCAACCTATTAAAAAAGAACTAAATGAAACTGTTATTGTTAAAGCATCTCAACTAAGGTAAAAGTTTGTATATGAAAGCTAAAAATTGTACTTTGTGCGAGTTGCTATGTAAGACTGTAAGATATTTTTGATATAAAATGATTTTTTAAAATGATGTTAAAACTGAGGATTGGCAGCACTGGAACAAAATACTGTGTTTCAGAGACAGCGTTTCTGCATTGTAGTACAGAACTGTACTGCACTTCTGTACTGTAGTGTTTCTGTGTAATACTGTGTTTCTGTAGCAAGGGTTACAAGCTTACTAGACTTAAGAAAGACACCAAGTCCTTACAAGCTTCTGCTTTTTGTGGCACCCAAGTGAGACCTGCTGTAGCTTCTAATAGCTGTGCTTAGTGCTGTGACTGATGGGAGTAGGTGGAGAAAACGTTTTGAGGGCCCTGTTCTATAAAACTGATGAACTGTGTCATTGTGACGTCCCTGTCTCTGAGAGCAGACATGTTGAGTTGAAATACTGGAGCAGACATCAACAGTCAGACTGCTTTAAAAGAGAAAGCTGCAACGAGTTTTTGCTTCTCAAATAACATAATTCTGTCTTGAATTTAGTTAAAATATTTTGTGTTTGTTTGGGGTGTGTTGTTTTTTGGGTGTGTTTGTTTGTTTGTTTGTTTGTTTTTTGAGTAGGTTGTTCATCAAAACTTTGGAACTGGATACTTCTGGAAAACAAACAAACCAAACCTAAACTAAAACTCCAAACTTCAGAAGTTTCAAGTTATTTTGTTCCAGCATGAATTGAGATTATTTTTTTTCATTAACTACTCCTGTGTAGTTGGTTTTCTCCTTTCCATGAGGTTGTGTGGGTTCCCTGGGATGCCAGGAAGCATTTAGAGCACGTGCTGTCCTGTGGCAAGGAGTGCCACAGCCCAACCAGGCACTGTGTGATTTCAGTCCTCTTGGCTTGAGAGTTCTGTGCACTGCCACCCAGTCTGCGAGATGTGGATGCTGCTTTCCTGCT